>NW_006792108.1:1422887-1483838 GCF_000442215.2 Lipotes vexillifer | reverse complement strand
GAACCGCTCAGCAGCCAGTGAGACAGCATGTCAAGAGCTGAAAGACAGGTTAGGACTAAGGGCTTCTTGAAGGAGGGAGAGTCACAGTTAATTACTGGGATTATATTGGTTGCTTGGGGACACTGAAGAAAGTCATCTTTATTCCACCTTTCTTGCACTCAGAACTCACTTCTAAATGTCACATTACTATTTCAGGCATATCGATTTGAGTGTGCTCAAAATTGATATGCCTACTCAGGCTGCCCACTTGTTTCTCTCTCTTCTGATGCCATTAAACATTCAGAGTGGCTTTTGCTGTGGTGGCAGAGGCATAAGTTTTCCCCCTAGCTTTGGATTGAGAGCTTGTAAACTTCTACACGGCAATTAATTTGACTTAATTTGCAATTAAGTCAAAATTGGAAGTGAAATTACCCTGCTTGGAATTTTAGCCCAGTTTGTAGCTATCATTTTAATCCCTGAGATTGGATTTAGGGAATCTAAGTTGCAAATGCCCTGTGGCACTTTTAGATAGACGATAACACAATGGCTTCTACAGTGTTTCAAATATCATGCCCACAGGTATTAAAAAATCATTAAGCCCCTAAGGAGATTAGGCAATTTGAAGGGAAATAAGTAGTAACAACAGAAAATAGAGGTAGCCACACCCTGGGGCTTCTGATATTGGGGTTGTCAGCCACAGGCTTTAAAATAATTATGTTTGATAGTGTTTAAGGAGATAAAACACAAGATTGAAAATCTCAGCAGAGAACTGGAAATTACTATTTTTGTTAATAGCAGAGGTTAGGGGCATGACAGATGTGAAGAAAAAACAAATAGAAATTCTAGAACTGAAAAATGCAATAACCTAAAATAAGAACTCAATACATCCATTCATGTCTTCTATATTCTATAAAATACAACAAACCAAAATAATTTTGTTGACCTTTTCAAAAAAGTTTGACTTTGTTGATTCTATTGTATGCTTCTTTTCTTCTATTCATCCTCACCTTTATTACCTCCTTCCTTTCATTCTCTTTGGATTTATTCCATGTTCCTTTTCTAATCTCTTATTTGAGATACATGTCTTTAATGTTTGTTTGTTTGTGTTTGTTTTTTTAACTAATGTGAGCATATAAGGCTAAAAGTAGCATTTTTGCTCTATCCCACAAGTATTATTTTTTCTTTTTTTGTTGTTTTTGTTTCATTTTTTTTTCTATTCTACAAGTTTTGATGCAGAGGGCTTTTACTATCATTCTGTTCCAATTATTTATTAACTTTTCATTATTATTTCTTTTTTACCCTGGAGTTAATGTTTTTAATTTCTAAATACAATATCTCAAGGGCTTTTAATTAAAAAAAAAAATAAATTTATTTATTTATTTATTTTTGGCTGTGTTGGGTCTTCATTGCTGCACGTGGCCTTTCTCTAGTTGCAGCGAACGGGGGCTACTCTTTGTTGTGGTCCACTGGCTTCTCATTGTGGTGGCTTTTCTTGTTGCAGAGCATGGACTTTAGGCACATGGGCTTCAGTAGTTGTGGCATATGGGCTCAGTAGTTGCAGCACGCGGGCTTAGTTGCTCCACGGCATGTGGGATCTTCCCAGACCGGGGGTCAAACCCACGTTCCCTGCGTTGGCAGGTGGATTGTTAAACACTGCACTACCAGGGAAGTCCTTTTAATATGTTTTGTGTTATATTTTAGACTTTGCAAAACAATGTATAGTTTCTGTGACATATCCTTTTTTTTTTTTTTTTGGCCACACTGAACGGCTTGTGGGAATCTTAGTTCCCTGACCAAGGATCTAACCCCGGGGCCCAACCACTGGATCACCAGGGAATTCCCTTCTGTGGTATATATATATATATATATTTTTTTTTTCGCGGTACGTGGGCCTCTCACTGTTGTGGCCTCTCCCGTTGAGGAGCACAGGCTCCGGACTCTGGACGCGCAGGCTCAGCGGCCATGGCTCACGGGTCCAGCCGCCCCGTGGCATGTGGGATCTTCCCGGACTGGGGCACGAACCCTCGTCCCCTGCATCGGCAGGCGGACTGTCAACCACTGCACCACCAGGGAAGCCCCTGTGTTATATTTTTTAATGGAATGTTATGTACCCATTACAAGGACTCATTTTTAAAATATCAATATGGAACTCTAAGCTACATTATAAAATAAGAAATGCAAGATGCTAGTGTATATATAATAATTCAATTTATATTTTAAAGGATATATTAAATATTATACGTACTTACATATGCATGGAATATCCTAGAAGGATACATAGAAAATTGTTAAAAATGAGCATCTCTGGGGAAAACTAGGGTTTGGTACCAAAGATGGGAGACTTACTTTTCACTATATACTTTTTGGTATTCTGAATTTCTTTTTTACAATTTGTATTACCTAGTTAAAAAAGTATAAAACCTTTTAAAAATTATAGGCTGGCATTTTATCATACAACATTTTTTTTTTTTTGCGGTACGCTGGCCTCTCACTGTTGTGGCCTCTCCCGTTGCAGAGCACAGGCTCCAGACGCGCAGGCTCAGTGGCCATGGCTCACGGGCCTAGCCGCTCCACGGCATGTGGGATCTTCCCGGACTGGGACACGAACCCGTGTCCCCTGCATCGGCAGGCGGACTCTCAACCACTGCGCCACCAGGGAAGCCCTTAGAAGTTGAACTTTTAATATAGAAACTAGGATTGCTATTGTTCTTAGTTCATAGGTCAAGGTAGCCAGCTTTATTTATTTTTGCTCCTACATGCTGTAGACTAGAAATATATTACCAGAAAGAAAAAAGAAAATTCTGTGCCAAAGTGGTTTAGAAACCAAAATCAGAATTTAATCTCTACATTAAGCTGAATATTGGGGAGGAATACACTCAGAAATTAAATTGTGAAAACATTAAAACACACACACACACACACACACACACACACACACACACGATATTGACAATTTTCTAAAAAGATAAAAATTGCCTATACTGATAAAAAAATTTTTTTAACCATTCTTAATAATTTCTCCTTATTTATTGTTCTATCCCTGTTATAGACAGCATCTTTAAATATTTCCTAAAGTTTATCACAAGTTAAATATTATGTTGACATTTTTAATATTAGTCTTCCTGTTCCACCATTATAATACTTTTGAAAATCTTCAATATTTTTATTTCACTTTTTCAGTCATTTTCACACATCCCAATAACTTCTTTCTTAATTTGTCATCATTGTTTCCATTTCTTTTATTATTTTTTTCAGATCAAGATATGTAATTCTTTTGCATCTGTGATTCAATGCCCATCCTACCATAAAAGGCCTCTTTAACTGTTCACTTCTGTGTTCAGTTTTTTTAAAAAATCAGTGTTATTGAGGTACACTAAAAGATAAACTGAGGCACATTAAAATTTATAAGAGTTTATTTGAGCAAACATCAATTTCCAACATGAAAGTGGTTAGAAAATTGTTAGGAGCCCTCTACCAACAGGAGATAAGAGAAAGGTTCTTGTGGAGCAGACAAGGAAGCAAAGCAAGGAAGTTATTTGATTGGCTATAGCTTAAGTATTTGCTTGTTTTGGGGAAGGCTAGTTGCCTGTTTGTGATTGGTTGTTCTTAAAGCTTGTCTTCTTGGATATGAAAGCATTTCCAACTGATTCTGGCTTAAGTTTTGGTTTGCTTATGGAGGCTACCAAGGCATTAGAGCCACCTCAGCATAAAGTAGTCTTTTTGTTTAGCTACTTTAACAGATATAATTTACGGTCAATAAAATTTATCCATTTCAATATATAGCTCTATTTAATATTGTACTAGAGGTCCTAACAATTGTAATAAGGCAAGAAAGAGGAATAAAAAATGTATAGACTGAAAAGGAAGAAGTAAAATTGTCTTTATTTGAACATGATATGACCAGGGAATTCCCTGGCAGTCCAGTGGTTAGGACTACTAGGTTAGCTTTTACTGCCTAGGGCCTGGGTTCAATCCCTGGTCAGGGAACTAAGATCCCGCAAGCTGTGCATCTTGGCCAAAAAAAAATGAAGATGATATGATCAGCTATTTATACAATTCTAAGAAATCCACTAAAAAACTGCTGGTACTAGGAAATGAATTTAGCAAGGCTGCAGAATATGAGATTAATATACAAAAATCAATTGTATTTCTATATGTTGACAAGAAACTATTGGACATTAAAATTTTTAAAATATCATTTATAGGGACTTCCCTGGTGGCACAGCGGTTAAGATTCCGCCTGCCATTGCAGGGGACACAGGTTCGAGCCCTGGTCCACGAAGATCCCACATGCCATGGAGCAACTAAGCCCGTGCACCACAACTACTGAGCCTGTGCTCTAGAGCCTTGCTCCACAAGAGAAGCTACTGCAATGAGAAGCCTGCACACCACAACAAAGAGTAGTCCCCGCTTGCCTCAACTAGAGAAAGCTTGTGCGCGGCAACAAAGACCCAACGCAGCCAAAGTAAATGAATAAATAGATTTATAATAAAAAAAATCATTTATAATAGCATTTTAAAAACATAAAATACTTAAGGGTAAATATGTGTAAGACCTGAATACTGAAGACATTCTTGAGAGAAATTAAAGAGGACCTAAATAAGTGGAGAGTTATACAACGTTCATCAATTAGAAGACAATATTGTTAAGGTATCAAATCTCTCAAATTTAATTATAGAGTCTAGACAATGCTAATCAAAATTTCAGCACATGACTTGTAGAAATTGACAAGCTGATTATAAAATTTATATGAAAGTCCAAAAAATCTAAAAGAAAACAATTTTTCAACAGAATAACTTTTGTTAGAGGCATCATAAAACTACAGTAATCAATATCATAGTGTGATATTGGCATAAGAATAGGCATAGATCAATGGAACAGAATAGAGAGTCCAAAAACAGACTTACACTTGTATAGTTCATTATTTCTTTAAAAATGAAGCTGGGGGCTTCCCTGGTGGCGCAGTGGTTGAGAGTCCGCCTGCCGATGCAGGGACACGGGTTCGTGCCCGTGTCCGGGAAGATCCCACATATCGCAGAGTGGCTGGGCCCGTAAGCCATGGCCGCTGAGCCTGCGCGTCCGGAGCCTTAAAAAAAAAAAAAAGTAAAAATGAAGCTGGAATAATTTGATATCCAGATGGGAAAAAAGTGAACCCTGATCTTTGCCTCATAACATATACAGAAATTAGTTGATTAGTTGATTCAAAGATTTGAAGAGGTAAAACTATAAAACTTCAATAAGAAAGCATAAGAGAAAAATTTAATGCCCTTGTGTTAGGCAAAACAAAAGAAATTTGTTTTTGGCTGTGCCATGTGGCATGTGGGATCTTCCCTAACCAGGGATCAAACCCACACCCCCTGCAGTGGAAGCACGGAGTCTTAACCACTGAACCACCAGGGAAGTCCAAAATTTTCTAAAATAGGACACAAAACACACAAAACCTAAAAGAATAAGAATTGATAAATTGAACTTCGTCAAAATTTAAACCTTGACTCTTCAATACCCATGAATAAAATTAAAAGCCAAGCCACAAACTGGGAGAATACACATGCAAAACTTATTTCTGACAAAAGTCTTATAGCTAGAACATTAAAAAATTCTAAAACTCAATAATAGGACTAAGATCCAAGTTTAAAAAGGGGACAAAATAAAATAAAGTAAAATAAAAAAAGAGACAAAATTTTTGAACACACATTTCACTAAAGAAAATATATGAACAATAAACATGAAATGATGCTCACCAGCATACTTGTCGTTGGAGAAATGCAAATTAAAAACCACAATGAGTTACATCTACATGTATACTAGAATGGCTATAATTAAAAAGATTGAAAATTACCAAACGTTAGCAATGATATGCAGCAATCGGAACTCTCATACATTGCTGGTGGGAATGTAAAATGGTATAGCCATTTGGAAAGTAATTTGTTAGTTTCTTATAAAGTTGAACATGCACCTCCTGTTATGACCCAACCATTCCACTCCTAGATATTTGCCTGAGAGAAATGAAAACGTGTTCACACAAACACTTGTATGAAAATTATCATTGCAGCTTTATTCATAATAGGCCCAAATCGGAAATAACCCAAATTTTTGTCACTCATGAATGAATAAACAAATTGCTGTAGAGTCATACAATGGAATTTTACTCAGGAGAAAAAAGGAACAAATTATTGATATACACACGTTCAACATGGATAAATCTCAAAAGCTTTATGCTAAGTGAAAGAATCCAGACACAAAAGACTACAAACTTTAAGATTCAATTTATATGAAAATCCAGAACAGGCAAAATGATAGTGTCAGAGTCCAGATCAACAACTGTCTAGGGTTGGGGAGACTGGGAGAAGGGACTGGCTGCAAAGGAGCACAAGGAAAATTTGAGGGGAGGGGGGTTATGGAAATGTTCTATATTGTGATTGTGGTGATGGTTACATAACTGTACACATTTGAACCAATAATATTCAGAAGATATAATGAACAACTTTATGTCCATAATTTAAAATTTATATGAAATGGGCAAATTCTTTGAAAAACACAACTTACTGAGGTGACATCAATAGGAGGGTTTTTCTAAACTAAGTACATTTGTGAAAAAGAAGTTAATGCTGGCAAACAAACCAGCATCATACATGTCAGAAGTGTGAAGAGGGTACAATTAGGACTTTTTTGTTGTTGTTTTGTTTGTTTTGTTTTGAGCTAATATGTTGAAACCATATTTATCCCTCCATTTTTTTTCATTTTTGTTTTTTTGGCCACACCGCACAGCTTGTGGGATCTCAGGTCCCTGACCAGGGATTGAACCCAGGCCATGGCAGTGAAAGTGCTGTATCCTAACCACTAGACCACTAGGGAACTCCCTAACCCTCCATTTTCTTAGGAACTTTATCAATGAATACTATATCGTTTTCAGAAAAAATTCAGCTATATTTCTATATTTGTTTACCAGAAACCTGGCGACATGTATTGTTTCAAATTAATTATAAAAGCCCCCCAAAATTAATTATAAAAGCACAAAAGAAAAACAAATGATTAAATATATTAAGGACATATATAACTCAGTGTGAAAATAAGTATATACCCAAGATATTAAAAAATTATGATAGAAAGAACAGTCTCAAAGAATTTTTTTTCTTTCATCCTGTCTTTGCAATTCCCAATTTGGCTTTCGTAGAAAACCAAATCTTACTTAATATGTCTTTATGAACATCTGGTAGTGGGTAAGAGAGAAAGGCAGGTCTCTGGACTGAATTTTTGGTTCCTTTAAACAGAAAGCTATTAAAGAAATTATACCTCCCCTATTTTTCTTACGCTTAAAAAAAGATAAAGCTAAAATTGAATCTGTGAATTATTGACCTTGCTTCTGTGTATCTGCACTCATTCAAACTCATTAACATACTATATTTCCTCCTGTATGTCTTCTCATCTATTTTTGCTCTTTCTTTTTTCTCAACTTAAGAAATCAAGAAAAATCGTTAAGAGCTCAGACTCTTTTTTTAAAAAATTTTTATTTATTTTTGGCTGCATTGGGTCTTTGTTGCTCTGCGCGAGCTTTCTCTAGTTGCGGTGAGCGGGAGCTACTCTTCATTGAGGTGCACGTGCTTCTCATTGCAGTGGCTTCTCTTGTTGCAGAGCACGGGCTCTAGGCGCATGGGCTTCAGTAGTTGTGGCATGCAGGCTCAGTAGTTGTGGCTCGTGGGCTCTAGAGCACAGGCTCAGTAGTTGTGGCTCGTGGGCTTAGTTGCTCCGTGGCCTGTGGGATCTTTGCAGACCAGGGCTTGAACCCGTGTCCCCTGCATTGGCAGGCGGATTCTCATCCACTGTACCACCAGGGAAGTTCAGAGCTCAGACTCTTAAGGTTGGGGACAGACTCCTTGGGTTGAAATCCTCGCTCTGCCATTTTCCAGTCAATTTTTCCTATGCCTAATATGAATAACAATAACAATGACAACATCACTGACATTATTTATTATATGGCCCAGAGGGGTTAAGTAACTTGGCCAAGGTCACATAGCAATATTTATCTGGAAAAAGCCTCACCTTTATGGAAATACTATGCAGAGGCAAATTAATCCAGACCCTCCCATTCAAATCCGGGAAAGCAAAATTACATTCAACCCACCAGTGTTGATTGCATGTGTAGAAACAGGACAAGACTTCTGCCCTTTGGACCTTGATAGTCTCAAGAGGAGGTGAATGAGGAAACAGTCCCACTAGTTATGCATGAGAAATGACATGGGAAAAAACTTCGGGGAGCTTAGTTTTAAGCATGGATGTGGGGTGAGGGCCTGGAGTGAATCAGGAAAAGCCACAAAGAGGAGGAATATTGGAAAGGCAGCCTTAAAACACACTCTTCAGAATCATCTTGAACCAACGGACTCTGACAACATCTGCTAACACAATTTTTGTAGTAGCCCTTCCAAAGTGGATTGGCAAAGCTAGACTGGTGTACATAGGGTGACTAGCTGTCCCTGTTTGCCTGGGACTGAAGGGTCTCCCAGGATGCGGGACTTTCAGTTTTGAAACTGAAGAGTCAAAGCAACCCTGGGCAAATTGGAAGAGTTAGTCGCTGCTGCAGAAGTAAAAACTATAACAGTGCTTGCTGACATCTGTTGATTACCTGTAATGCGTTAGATGTACACTGTTCTAGGAATTTTCCACATGTTTGCTCATTTAATTCTCCCAATAACCTCACCCCCATTTGAATACTGTCATTAGCTCCATTATGCAATGAAGGAAATCAAGGCACACAAATTCTCAAGGTCATGCTTCCGGGAAGCGTTGGGACCAAACCCAGACATTGTCCTGCTAGGGTTGACCTTTTTCACCATTGTTCTATCCTGGGCAAACATCAAAATAGCCAGCTGCTGAGGATCTTGGATCCCCCAGGAAAATGGGAAGGGTCAGACCTGAGAACCAAAGCATTAAAAATGTCTTTTAGTTTGATCCCAGCATTTCTAGACTCCCAAATCCATGACTCTCTAGGGCAAAATTCCTCCTGCATTGGATGAAGTTCTAGGTCCTTAGGACAGTTTGCAATGGGTTCTTGTTCCCAGGCAACTATGGTTTAAATGGGACTCAATCTCAACACTGCTTAGCTAATATTTTTATCTCTTTTAAAAAATAATTATCGTTAGTTGAGAATGTACTATGCACCTGGCATTGTTCTGAACGCCTTGCCTATATTAAATCATTTAATCCTTATTTCTTGTATTAGTCATATACATGTCTGCAGAAGAAGAGAAATTTGAAAGTTAGCTTTTCATCCTCTTTCAAAATTGGTGACGGCTAGTTGGATAAAATAAGTCCATGGGGAATGGAACATATATTGATGCTTCAATGAGTATTTCTCCTAGTATACAAGTGATTTTGTTTTCTCAGAACTAATCTCTGCTTTTGCAATATTCTGATTTATAACCTATTTGTGTCCCTTTTAAACACAATTTCATTCTCCCAGTCAAAGGTCTTCTATGGAAGTGTTCTTGGTGATTTAGAAACTCGTGATCTTGGTTTAAAGGAGCTTTGGAAATGTTGATTGTTTGCTTGTTCTTAAAGTTTTAAGTTTATATGCCCCCCATGCTTCAGGCGAGAATGGGAAACCACCAGCATCTGTGGTCTTTGTTGAAAGATTGACTTAGAGCACTAATGCTTTGAGGGAGGATGGATTTGAATGGAAGGGGCATTTTTTCCTAATTCTCACCCATCCACCAGATCCTTGGATTTCTGTTGCCAGAATGCCCTTACTTTCAAATGGGATTTTCATTTCTCCTCAATTTTTATGTTGCCATAGGACAAATAGTCATAAAAATTCATGTCCCCTGCCAACCACCCCACTCAGAAGATTCATTATTTTCCTCTTTCAAAACTTCTAAGGAGGGAGAAACCATAACTTTCCTTTGAAAATCAAGCCCAGTGAATCAAAAACCTTTATGGTAAGGGAAGGCAATCACAGCTTGGATTCTTCCAGTCAATCTCATCAACAGTAAATTATATTTATAGCATTCTGTACACATCCTTGCCGAAAATGTACTGTCCTGTGTCCAGAGCAGTGCCTGGCAGCAACCAATAAATGCTTCTTTTTGAAACCTTTGTATTTTAAAATAATTTTAAACTTTAAAGAGCTTCAAGAATAGTACAGCTTCAGCAGTTGTTAATGATCTGCTACATTTGCTTATCTCACTTTCTATTTTTTATCTATACATAAATTTTTAATGAATCAACAAACATCATGCTCCTTTATGTCTAAATAGTTCAGTATCTATGTCCTTTAAACAAGGAGATTCTCTGATATAGCTGTGAAATAACAGAAAACATACATTGGTCTCTGCCCCCAGTTCCTGATACAGAGCTACTGAAACTTTGTAAATTCCTAAAGTGATAAGACAGAGCACTAGGCACATCTTTTGTTCTATTGAGGTGACTCTGGGTGGGCTCCTGGATGGCTCCTAGGGGCAGGCTGGTCACGAGAAAGACCAAGCCACGATTAGAAGCTTGGAATTTTCAGCCGCACTCTCCGTCCTGCAGGAAGAGGAGAGGGATTAGAAACGAAGTTAATAATTGATCATGCCTACGGAGGAAGCCTCCATAAAATCCCAATAGCGGGACTTCCCTGGTGGTCCAGTGGTTAAGAATCTGCCTTCCAAAAAAAAAAAAAAAGAATCCGCCTTCCAAGGCAGGGTGTGCAGGTTCGATCCCTGGGGGACCTAAGATCCCACATGCCGCAGGGCAACTAAGTCCAGGTGCTGCAACTACTGAGCCGTGCCACAGCTAGAGAGAAGCCTGCACACCACAATGAATGATCCCGTGTGCTGCAGCTAAGACCCAACACAGACAAAAATAAATAAATAAATAAATAATATATATTTTTTAAGTTAAAAAAAAAAATCCCAATAGTGTGGGGTTTGGAGAGCTTCCACGCAGGTGAACTCATCCACACTGGGAGGGTGACGCACCCCAACTCCATGGGGCCAGTAGCTCCGGCACTCAGGATCCTCCCGGACCTTGTTCTATGTTCTTCATTTGGCTGTTCATCTGTATGCATTATCATATCCTTTAACAAACTAATAAACATAAGTGTTTCCTTGAGTTCTATGAGCCACTCTTGCAAATTAATTGAACCCAAGGAGGGGGTCACTGGAACCTCCCATCTACAGCCAGTTGGTCAGAAGCACAGGTGATAAGCTGGGCTTGCAACTGGTGTCCGAAGTCAGTATGTCAGGTCAGGGCTTGGGGGGCAGTCTTGTGGAACTGAGCCCTTAACCTGTGGAATCTGATGTTATCTCCAGATAAACAGTTTCAGAATTGACTTAAATTACAGGACACCCGGCTGGTGTCACAGAGAATTGCTTGGTGCGGGGAAAAAAATCTCTTGGTGACCAGAAGCATCAGAAGTGAAGTGTTTTGTGTGAGTAGTAAAGGAGACTCACAGGGAAGAAACACACAGATGGAAAACTGAGTTTTTTCCTTTTTAATAACCATGGTGTAATTATAAGGTTTGGGAAATGTATTATAGTTATAATACTCACCTAATATATTGTTTATATTTGAGTTTCATCAATTGCCCCCAGAATATCCTTTATAGCAATTTTGACCCCCTCTTCCAGGATCCAATTCAAGATCACACATTGCACTTTGTGGCTGTTCTCTTTAGTCCCCTGTTAACTTAAAACAATAAAACGGCCAGTTATTTTACCAGCAGAATGAGCTTATTCAGGAGCAACAAAGAATTGCAATTCTGGACATGCATCTGTGGTGAACCCACATACGAGTTCGATAAAGCAAACAAGGGGAAACCATTTTGTAGAGGAGAAGGGGCAGTTGGGAGGGGCTTTTATAAACAAAATGTTCACTGGAAGAAACTGGGAGTTAGAAGTATAGTGGCTTTTCATTGGCTGAGTTATGATAGTCTCTCATTGGCTGAGCTCTTGCCAGACAACGACAAAATCTTTCTTCCTTCTGCTGCTGGTAGTAAAGCAGTCACTTCCTGACAGGGCTGTAAGTTGTGTCTCTTCCTGTTGGAACCTGTATTGATGTGGAGTGGTACATGCAAGAGACGTCCCCCTTCTGGTCGCCTGACTCCATTTTAGTGAGATTTCTCTTTAGTTTTCATAGCTTTTATTAATTTATTTATTTAAATTTATTTTATTTATTTATTTGGCTGCATTGGGTCTTCGTTGCTGTGTGCGGGCTTTCTCTAGCTGTGGCGAGCGGGGGCTACTCTTCGTTGCAGTGCACACGTTTCTCATTGCGGTGGCTTCTCTCCTTGCGGAGCACGGACTCTAGGCGCGTAGTTGTGGTACGCAGGCTCAGAAGTTGTGCCTTGCAGGCTCTAGAGCACAGGCTCAGTAGTTGTGGCGCACGGGCTTAGTTGCTCCGTGGCATGTGGGATCTTCCTGGAACAGGGCTCGAACCCGTGTCCCCTGCATTGGCAGGTGGACTCTCAACCATTGTGCCACCAGGGAAGTCCCCTTTCATAGCTTTTAAATCTGCAGAAATTCCTCAGCTTTTCTTTGTCCTTCATGGCATTGACATTTTGAAGGCCAATTGTTTCATAGACTATCCCTTAATTTGGTTTCCTCACAATTAGATTCAGATCATGCACTTTGGGCAGAAATGCTACACATATTGTGTTCTCAGTGTGTCCTATCAGGATGCAAATGACCTCAGTTTTCTCCACTATTGGCAATATTAACAATACATGCTTCTTGAACTGAGTAGGTAAATTGAGGACACAGTTATATACATGGATTTTATAATTCTTTCTTATCCTCCATTTGTATTATTAAAAACCAGTCTGTTCTTCAGAATCTTACTCTGATGAATCCCATAGGTGGGATTTAGTCAGAATGGCTGAGAGCACAGGCTTCAGTACCTGACACATTGGTTCAAATCCCTGATTCCACTTAGCAATTGTGACCTTGCACAAATTGACCCCTTAGTTTCCTCATTTGGAAACTGATCATAATGAGAGTGTCTGCAGTTTGTTCATCTGTAATGAGGATTCAAGGAAGCAGTAAATGTAATAAAGCACTTAGCTCTTGGCTGGGCACAAAATAAGTGCTCCAAAAAATTAGTGATTGTTATTATTATAATTAACCCATACAATGGCAAGCAGAGACAGCTAGTTCTCCCTAAAAACTTCTTGACTTCTTTTGCCATTGGGAAGGGGCCATGTGATCAATTCTGGCCACAGGACTGTAGGTGAAAGTGCCATGTGCCACTTCTGGGCTGAGGACCTTACAAGCTGGTGCTCTTCCCCTGCCACAGTGACCTTGAAGGCTGCATGTTCCAGATGGAGTAGCTACAAGGTGGAGATAGGCTGCCTATTTAAACTGGTGTGGGAAAAAAATCTCTTGGTGACCAGAAGTGTCCTAAGTGTTCTGTGTGAATAGTAAAGGAGACTCACAGGGAAGAAACAGGTGGAAAACTGAATTTAAATAAATAAGAAGTAAACCTTTTTGTCTTAAGCCATGGATATTATATTTTACTATAGTAGAATCTAACATTTCCTTGATTAATTTAAGTAGCATGTCCACATAATGTGTAAACAACGATTTGATAATTATGCAAAAGACTAAAATATACTGTTGATTCTATCTTTAATGACAGTTAACTCTGTGTTTTTACTGATAACTTATTCAACAAATATTTCTTGAGCACTAACTGCATGCCTGATTGTCCTGGCAAGTGGCAAGCAAAACCAGGCAGAGTTCCTGTAATCATGAAGGTAATAGTCTAGTCAGGGAGACAGGCCTTAATCAAACAATGGCATAGGCAAATGCAGAAGTGTAACCAGTCTTAGGCTATGAAGAAGGGAGAGGACCACAGTGCTATGAGAGGCTGAAAGTGAGAAATAGATCTACCACTAGCAATGGGATCTTGGGAAACTTGGCTTAATAGCCTAGTAGTTTCCCTGTAAAATGGGTACATTGGCCTAGCTGATCCTGAAGGTCCCTTCCAGCTCGCATAGTCTATATTTTTGTGTGGATTCCTCTTTTTTCCTTGTTTGTGTGAGCATTTTTTAATTGAAAAAAAAAACAAACTAATTTAGCAGAAACATTGGCTAGCACATGAGGCAATGTGACTTCTTTTCTTACTGCTAATTTAAATCCAGTAGTGTTAGGCAGCCTCCCTCAATGTTTTTGCTGAAACTTTGGAATAATGCTTACTAATCATCTTCAGGGGAACTTTGTGAGCTATGAGTAAGCAAGTTTCATTGAGTGACAAAGGCAGGAGGCTTACATCCATTAGCAAAGATGACCCTCTCTGGGGGGTAGAATTTGAAAAGCCCCTGAAGAAATCTGAGGGTGGGGGAAATATTTCCCCCTCTAGCTACCTGAATTCCCATATTATTTGTAATTTCAGAAAATCCTAGAACAACAATGAAAGTTTTTACTTGGGAACAACACTGTTCCTTTTTTCTAATGCTTCAGTGTGAATGTCTTATGGTAGCTGGAAGTCACTGAGGGATAAGGAAGGGAAAGAACTCAGAAAGATCTGGAGCTTGAGGGACTTGGCCAGAAAATGCAGATGAGTCTGTGTGCAGAGGTCTTGTGCTCTAGGAAGGCCCTGGCTGCCAGGCTGAAGAGACAACGCACAATGAAGGATCCAGGGATAACAACTCTACCTCACAATGTTGCCAAGGGCCAACAATGAGTACCTGGCATGTTTATTACCAAAGAAGTTCACTACCTTGTACCAAGCACCATAATAATGTGAAATAGTAGTCTTACATAATCTAAAGAAAGAAACAAAGTACTTTTAAGTCAGAAAAATAAAGGGTATGATTTTTCCCCCCCTGTAATGACTGGAGGTCTTTGCTATGAGTTTCATAACACTTGTATACCCTAGATAGGTATCAAAGAGGCAAACGACAAAAAAATTAGCACAAGCTTCAATTCATGTGACTTTGATTCCCACGTTCATGCCAGCGAAAAAGCCAATACATAACTGAAAAATAACTTTAAGAAAAATTACATGACTAAGCAAAGCTGGTATTAAAAGGCCAGTTCTTCTTTTTGTAAAGGACTCGAAACTTGCTAACATAATAGGAGCAGTTTTCTCATGCCCATAGAACCATTTTCACATCCCACATCTTGCCAGTTTGGTATTTCCTTCCTTTATTGCTTAAAAGATTGTCAGACATTTTGAAAGGAGAGAAGTCAATTAAAATACATTTAGACGGTTCTTTAAAAATGCTGATAGGACAAGGCAAATTTAAGATATCAGAAACAATAAAATATGAGGATTTTTTTTTTTTTGAGAAGGCAAGGAATTTTAATGTTCTGTATCCTTGAGGGAAAATGCTATATTTTGTTAAAAGTAAATATGTTGTTTTCATTCATTCAAGCAAAGTAAGTTGCTTTACTTCATATTATTGTTGAGTTGTCTCAAACATTATGTCCACATATAGCTTGTAAGTAACTCTTCCAAGGAAAAAAGAAAAAAAACCCCCACATTTCTCCATGAAAATACACATATCTAGGATTCTGAGGGGACTTTGGGGACCCAGTGATTTTCACAGCTTTTTCTTTTTTAATCAATGGAACTAGTTTCTATGTTAAGACTCTCACGAGGAATGTCAATATATAAAACACATGAAAGTTGCCCTGGTGGGAGAGGGGATTGAGGACCCCAACCCAAACTCAATCCAGTATTCATTTCAAATAAACTTTGCTTAACTACTTTATCACCAGAGTCCATCAAAGTATCTGGCAGAAAGATTTGTTGAAGAAATATATTATGCTGCCTCAGTCAATATCAAATAGAGATCATCACTTATAATACATATTAGAACATTTATAAAAATAAATAAAACCTCAGTATCCATCAACAGATAAATGGATAAAAAAGCTGTGGTATACATAAATACAATGGAATACTACTCAGCCGTAAAAAATATGGAATTTTGTCACTTGCAGCAACATGGGTGGATTGGAGGGCATTATGCTAAGTGAAATAAGTGAGACAGAGAAAGACAAATACTGTATCACTTATATCACTTATATGTGGAATCTAAAAAATACAATAAACTAGTGAATATAACAAAAAAGAAGCAGACTCACAGATATAGAGAACAAAGTAGTGGTTTCCAGTGGGGAGAGGGAAGAGGGGAGGGGCAACATAGGGCTAGGGGCTTAAGAGATACAAACTATTAGGTATAAAATAAGCTACAAGGATATATTGTACAACACAGGAAATATAGGCAATATTTTACAACTATAAATGGAGTATAACTTTTAAAAATTGTGAATCACTGTATTGTACACCTGTAACATATAATATTGTACACCAAGTATACACCACTAAAAGAAAAAAATAAATTAAAAATTAATAGTGTAATAATGGAAACTATTTAGTGTATTATTTTCAATAATAGTAATTGGCCAGGTAACAGCCTTAAGACACATTTTAGTACTTGGCAAAGCAAAGTAAATTCATTTTCATTTGAGAAGTATATTATGAGTTGGAGGTACAGAAGACTTTAATATCAATTATTATCAGTCTCCTGTTTGAACACCCCAGACCCGCTTCTTTCCATCTGTGGTACTTAACCTCACTTTCCTCAGCTGTAAAGGAGAACAATAACATCAATTTTGATGTCCATTAATAAAGCCCCCTTTTTTCCATGCATACCAATAGGGTTCACATGAGGTTAAGGGGACTCTATAGCAGTGCCTCATCGTGTGTGCTTAGGGGATGGGAGGTACGGAGAGGGTGGGATGACTCATCTTGAGCCAATGAATAGAGTGTTATTAAATGGATTGAGACCCAACTGGGAATATTTGGACTTTAGCTGGAGAGGGTCTACCAGTTTGCATGAAAGACTCAGGAGCTTCCTAAAAAGGCTCTTATTCCAAGGGAATTAGTTACTGGAGGAGAGAGCCAATTTCGAGTGTTGTGTGTTGTCTATCACTCAGATTTGAAGAACTTGTGCATCGTGTCAAAACCAAGAACTGGACAAGCTATTTTGACACAAAAGTTTTAGGAGGACACGGTAGGGGAAGGAATGTCCTGTTGTTCTCTGTAGTGCAGTGATAGTGTTACCGAATCAGGTCTGGCTGCTCGCTGCTCAAAAATCAATAGAGAGAGAGAGAGAGAGACAAATGTAGGTAGCAATGAAAGTTGCTTTTAAGCAGAATGCTGGCAATCTGGAGAGATGGTGGTCTCAGTGTTCCCCAAAAACCATTTCCAAAGATTCTGCTCAGCCATGAAAGTTTTTAAAGGGAAAAAGGGAAGTAATCTCAGTTAATCATTGAGATAGGGGGTCAGAGTCGTCGCCATCCCCCACTGCGTGCAGGCTTGTGTGCGGGCTTGTCAACCCGTGATTTTTCTTTAGATGCTATCTTGTTCACACTGTTTGTTTATGAGGTTACTGAAGGGGGAGCTAGGGAAGAGATCTGGTCATCTGTTAATCACTTGTTCTTCATTTCTACTTCTTTGATCTACAGAAAGAATCAACAGATTAAGCAAGGTATTGTGTGGATGAAAGATCTGAAAGGTGTGCTAGGGCTGGAGATGAGTAGAGCATAGGGTGCCTGGTTTAAGGTTAGTGACAACACTAAACGGCCTCCTGCACCTCTTCCTGCCAAAAGCTGCTTACACTAGCACAGTGAACCTCCCTGTGTGATGGCACCAAAATGTCCACCTGTATCTGTCCCCATTACTTGGAGGCTGAGATGACATATCTGTGGGCTTTGTAGGGGGGCTAAGGATCTTCTAGTCACATCTAGAAGACAGAACCTAAGAAACGCTCTTTATTAGTGTTAATAAATTTCCACCTTTTCATTTCACTTTCTTCCCCATGCCTCCCCAGCAGAACATTTTGCCAATGTTAAAAAGAATGAGGTAAATCTATGTGTATTGATATAGAATATTCGCTAAGATATATTATTGTTAATTGTAAAAAGATACAGAACAATGTAAATATTATGCTTCCATTGATAATAAAGGAATTATACACATATATGCATGGAAGACATTGGAAGGATACACAAGACCATTTATAGTGATTAATTCTGAGAAGGTGACTGGGTGTGGAAATCTGGGGCAAGAGAGACTTTTTATTATTTACTCTTTTGTATTATTTGAATTTCTTTTTTTGGACATATCTACATATATATGTTATTACATATCACATATATGTAACTTTTTAAAAACTATGCATTGCAAAAAATAAAATTTAAATTGAAAATGACTAAGTTAGTTTGAACTTTCTCATACTATTACTACCTATCCCAAATAAAAGGAAAAGAAGGACATACCATTTAGAAAATATGTAAATATTTTCAGTTTTCATATATATGAGAAATACTTTCATATATATGAAATATATATATATGAAATACATATATATATGAGAAATATTTTCACGTATATGTGATATATATATGATATATACATATATATGTATATATCATATATATATAATATATACGTGAAAATATTTCTCATATATATTATATATATATATGTATATATCATATATATATATATATATTAATAAGGAAGTTCCTTATTTTGGGTAGGCTGTTTTCTTTCCCAGAAGCAGAACACAGCAATAGAGCTTACGAGGTCTGGTTCTGATGTCAAACAGCTTGGGATCCAATCTCAGCTCTGCCACTTACTAGCTATATGTCTTGGGTAACTTAACCTAAGCGTCAATTTCATTGCCTTTAAAATGTGGGAGAATAATAGTATCTACTTTTTAGGGTTGTTTATGAAGAGTGAATGCAGTAGCGCAGTTGAAGCGATTACCATACTGGCTGCTGACCCACAGTAAGCACTTGATAAAGATTAGAAAATGCATTATGATGAAAATACAGGGGACACAACAGTGAGGATTCGTGGAAAGCCAATATTTGTTCTCCTTTTTGAAAAAATGTGGACAGCCAGTGACAAATATGGATAATAAAACACATTTAGAGAGTTCCATTTGTGTAATTAACAATCTAGTAATTTCCAATCACTGGTTGAAGTTTAGGTCTCTCAGTGATGGCAGACCTTTGAGAGTTGAATGGGGTGTGGATAAAATGGCAGAGTTTCCCGGTCAGTTTAGAAGAGACTGTGTTACCTATGTTATCTACTTGTCTTTCTGGATGCTCTTACTGTTCTTAGTTTCCCCATGTGTCACTTAACAAGGTGGAAAGAACCATGGACTGAAGAGAAAGAGAATAATTTAAGCCTGACTCTATAACTAATAAGCTGGGTGACCTCAGGGCCATATTGCCCCTACTTGCAAAACAGGGAGACTGGACCAGATGATCACCGAGCTTCTTCCAGATCTAACAATTCTACAAAAATGCCAGGCCTGCTTAGCCCTTCTGGTCTCTACTGAGTCTATATCCCGTGTTGCTCCATTCTGATGAACTCAGGTTGCGAGGTGACAAGAGAGCTTTGCAAAGCCTGAACTAAAAATAACCTCCTCCATAAATATTTTATCAGAAGCTAGAGAGCTAAATAAAATAAAAGATAATTAAAAATCAGTATTAATGTCTGTATTCTGAGAATTTCACTTTGTTATTCATTTTGTGAACAGAAGTTTCCATCAGAGGTGGCTAAACCAAATTAAGAATGAAAATCCTTCAAAGTGTAAATAAAAGAAACAGATTTAAATTACTAAAATTTACTAAGAATAAGATTCATTTTGCTTTATGTCTCCCATTCAATTGATACAGTACTTTTAATAGGTGTACTGAATTAGCTCATATTTTCCAGCATTTTGCAGAAATGTTATACCTTATGTATAATAACGATTAAAATGCTTTACATTTGTGGAGCTGGTGTTTCATAGTTTACCAAGAGATTTTGTAGTTTAATAATTTACAACCAAAACGTCTATCTGGTCAGGAATTTGATAATATACAATATAGCTCTTTTCTCTTGTTAAAATGATAAATTGATATTTGAGTTAGAGTTTACTTTATAAAGCAAATATTGCAAGTTGGTAAAAAAAATAAAAAACTGTTCAATAGAAATGCAAAATAGGGTGGTATGTTCTGGAATGTTTCTTTTTTCCCACAATAGTGAGTTAGGCAATATTCAAAGAACTTCCTTATTTTAACTTTAAAATTTAAAACAACTTCTCTATATCAATAATAAAGATTCTTTGTTTTTCACCAGGCAGGGAGGTCACTTCAATATTTGATATGCAACATGGTATTTGGTATAAGGCGTGTTGTTTAACCAGGCTATTGAAATTGCACTATAATACCAGTTCATATGCTATAGGACCAACCTTTTATTCTCTATAATGCCAAAGTTCTCATGCAAACTATATTATTTGTTTTTGGTTTTGGAAGTTGGGACAGAAACAGCAGTAGCAAATTTCATTGTTTCAGATACTGAAGAGAAAATTTTGAATTTTAATATAAACTCATTTAAGGTATTTTAATATCATTAATTTTTGAATAGATTGTTGTTTAGATTGGACTGCCTCATTTGAATAGACTGGGGAAATTCCATATTGCCTCTTTCCTCCATGTTCTGGAAAATGACAGTATAGAACAGTAAAGCATTTGATTTCTCTTTGGAATAATAATGCTGAAGTGAGTCATTCATTTATTCATTCATTCAACAACAATTTATTGAGTATTTACTATTGTGCTAAGCCTCACAGGAAAGAAAAAGAAGTATATAACTGGGTACTTGCATATACACAGTGATAACCAATAATTGTAGATGGGTCAAACTCTAAGCACCAACAGTGGATACTTTAATAGCGTAAAAAAAAAAAAAAAAAATTCTGGAGTAGGAGCATTAGAATAGCCAGGCAAGGCTTTGCCTGGGAGAAAGAGCCTGAAAAGATGGGTTGGATTCAAATAGGGGGAAATAAATGGAGAAAACATCCCAGGGAGGAGAAGCCATATATAAAACGTTACAGTATTAGTCAGGCAGAAGGCACGTCCTGGAGATACTATTGAAGAAATAGGGCACAGAGCATAGAACTCTTTAATTACTGAAGGGGTCTGTGGACAAGTAGCATTAGCATCCCCTGGGAACTTGTAGATATGCAGAACCAGAAACTAATTCCACATATTCAAGGTCTTTGGGTGCTTTGAAGATTGGATGTCTTCCCTGATGAAAATGCAAACTTCACTCTAGAACCAAAATCTAGACACTCCTGGAAACAGTGAGTTTTCCCCCCAATTCCACAATGTTTGACTAATCTGGAGAGAGGTAGTTAGGTAGATATGATTGTGGAAGTATTTGACTGCTGAGTTAAGTAGCTCAGGCCTCATCCGCTCATGAATTCAATAAACATTTATTGAACTCCATTGTGGTAGCACTGGGGATACAGAGAAAAATAAGCCCTCCTTAAGCCCTGCCCTTAAGGAGCTCACAATCTTATGCAAAAGTAAGTAACCAACAATTATAAATATCTTTGTGCAAATGAGTTTTAAAGCGTTATAATTGAGAAATAAACATGATTTATTCTGTTAACATTTATTGAATATTTAGTACATGCAAAATGGTGGTGTTCAAGGGTATTTGGGGTTGGGGAGAAGCAGAGATGGATCAGTTACGTGGCTACCATCTAAGAGTAGGAAGTAAAGGAAGAATAAATAGGGGTTGGTCACTGTGAATTCAATGGAAGGCCAGAGAAAGAAGCAAGCCTGCATTAACCCATAAGTGGTAAGGTAAAGTAGAATTTGGATCACTGAGCAGAGAAATAGGGAAGTTGAGAGAGTGAACCATATTTGGGGGGTTTTGTTTGTTTTTGTAGTTGGGGAGAGATATGTTCAATTTTAGATATGTGGATCTTGAATGCAGATTCATAGAGAACCCTCTAGTAAGGAGGAGGAGGTTCAGGACTGGAGCTTAAGAGAAAAGCAGAGCTGAAGCAATGATTGATCAGATGCTTTTTCCTCCTAACAACCCATATGAATCACTGGAAAGTAAATAGAATTGATTGTGCAGCTTGAATTTGTCCGTTGATGGTTAATTACATTTTGTTTATTTTTAAATAAAGCTCCAAACCTTTGCTTTCTTAGCTGCGAACAACAAAAGCAATTTTAGTGATCTCAATCATGACTATTATGTTCACTAATATGACTTTATTTCCTTTTCCTGTTAGTGCAACAGTAACAGCAAAATATGACAATAACAAAGTTTTTTTTTTCTTTTAAATTCTATTTTCAAAGTCCTACTCTAGTACATTTTGTCTGTGTGTTCATTTTTTAAATGTATTGGCTGGGACCTCCCTGGTGGCGCAGTGGTTAAGAATCCACCTGCGAATGCAGGGGACACAGGTTCGAGCCCTGGTCCAGGAAGGTCCCACATGCCGCGGAGCAACTAAACCCGTGCGCCACAACTACTGAGCCTGCGCTCTAGAGCCCGCGAGCCACAACTACTGAAGCCTGCGCGCCTAGGGCCTGTGCTCCACAACAGAAGCCACCACAACGAGAAGCCCACGGATCACAACGAAGAGTAGCCCCTGCTTGGTGCAGCTAGAGAAAGCCTGTGCACAACAATGAAGACCCAACGCAGACATAAATAAATAAATAAATAAATGTATTGGTTAACTTAAAAAACCACAGCTATCTTGTATCATACAAAATTTGAACAACTGTATAAATGGTTATTATACTCAATGCATAGCTGAGTGGCTTAAATTCCTCAAAAGTTAATTGTGTAATTTAATTTTAACGTCTAGATTTTGTGCTATATTTACCTATTATGCTCTTGCTCTCCCCCAGCTCCTGGCAAGATTTGTTGACTATTCAAACCACCAGCTTCTGTAAGATCCTCTATCTGGCATATCCACGTGTGGCTTTCTCTCTCATCTGGTAGGGACTGGATGAATCCTGCTGTGGTAGACTTGGTGGATGGAGTGTCCAGGGGTGATACCTGGGCACTAATGCCATTTCTCAGTGGTTGATCTCTCCTACATATCTGCGGTGTTGGCTCAGTTTATATAACAGAGCTTCCATGACGGTCTCCAAAGAGACCCTTGCAATCTAGACAAATACATTCACTTTCTAGGAGAGAAAACAGAGACTCCACAAGAGAAAATTCAGAGTTATGGCTGATGGTATGGGCTTTGGTGTTAGACTAGGGCTCAAATCCAGGCTCTGTCCCTTTTAACCAGATGACCTTGGGTAAGCAGAAACAAATAAGCAAAAAAAGCCAACTAGTTTACTTTTATTAAAAGAGTAATCCATGGTATAAAATTCAAACAGTACAAAGGGTATACAAGGAAAAGTGTCTCCCTGCACTTCAGATCTGCAGTCTACTCTGCAGAGTAACCATTCCTAAGGGTTTCTTGTACAAACGTTCAGAATTTCATGCATATGCGTAGCATAATACAAATGTGGCTGTGTAAATGTGCAAGCATATCTGTGTCAATTCCCGTAAGTGAAATTTTTGTCAGGGGTATATGTGCATTTAAAATTTTGTATGTAGATGCTGCCTAATGGTCATCCAAAAGATTGCACAGTGGATGAGAGTGACAATTTTCCCACGTGCCACCTCTTAAAAAGTTTACCAGTTAGATAGGTGGAAATGTCATCCTAATGTGGTTTCTTCAAATGTTTTTAAAAATATAACACATAGACAGAAAAACACACAAAATATTAATGTACTATTCAATGAATTATCAAAGCAGCAAAGAAGTCGGGTCAAAAAACAGAGTATCAGAAAATTCCAGAAACTTTCCTCATGCTTCCTCCTACCCACTTTCTCCTTTCCAAAAATTAACATTATAGTTCAGTTTTGCCTGGTCTTGAACTTATATGCACGGAATCATACATAGTATGCTTTCTTTGGTGTCTGCTTCTTTTGTTCAATTATGTGTTTATGATATTTCTCCAGTATACAACTGTAGTTCTTTCATTTGCCTTGTTATATAGATGTCCATCATGTAAATACAATGCAATTTATGAATCCATTCTACTATTGACAGATATTTGGGTTGTTTACAGTTTTTTATTTTTATGAATAATGCTATGTAAATATTTTTATACATGTCTCTTGGTACACATGTGCATGCATTTCTGTTATGTCTATACCTAGGAGTATGGCACTGCCATAGCCATGTCAAGGTCAGTCTAGCTCTTGTGAGGATGAAAGACCACATGGAGAGAGAGGCCAACCAAGTCAGCCAATGTACCAGCTAAATATAGCTGTGTGAATAACCTCCAGCAAGATCAGAAGAACTGCCTGGCCAATCCATATGATTGTGATAAATAATAATTACTGCTGGTTTAAGTCCCTACATTTTGAAGCAGTTTGTTACATGGCAATAAACAACTGAAATATAGAAATTGGTACTAGGGACGGGGTACAGAGAAATTTAAAATACATGGCATTGACTTTGGAACCATACTGTGGGTGGAGGCTGGGAAAATGAAGAGGCTGTTAGTGAGAGCTGAAGGACTGGCAAAAATCTTTTAGGGTAAACAGCTGTGGAACAGTGGCTAAAAATGTTCCCTGTAGTAACTTGAAATATAGATAACACAGTGAATGAACTTGCCTAGCTGGCTGAGATATTTCCAGGCAGAATACTGAGCGTGTCATTTGGCTTCTTAGAGCTGAGTATAAGCAATGGGAAGAGAGAAAGACACTAGAGAACTGTTCAGTTTGTAAGAAGAATTTGGAGGAGATACAGAGAGCCCAGGCTTCCTGGGTTAGAAAATAAAACGGTTCCTTATCCCAGGTTTCTCCAGATGGCAAGAATTTCAAAATAAGAAATGCCCCCACCTTTCTATAATGAGATTAGAGAGGAAATAAAGCAATGAGAGAGAAACTCTCACTTCTGGTATAATAACTTCGATAGAGACAAGCCAGTCTTGCCCTCAGGAAAAAGAGGAAGGTGGGAGGAAGGGGTTGGGTTGGTCAAGAGGGTGGTCTATGAAAGATCTGAGACCATAGACATTGGGCTACTGTGGCGTGTGTTATGTCCTCTCAAGTGAATGAGGTCCCGCTTCCTCAGCTCTCCAGGGCAGAAGACAATCACAGCAGGACATAATTTAGGAAGAGCCATTAATACTGTACTTAATGCCAGCCACATCCACCCCAAGGGGACAAATACTGGTATTAGAAAATAACTGTGAATACCTAGTGTGCCCAGCTACTATAACTTCCCCCTTCCTGCATGCTTATTCATGCATATGGTGCATATGAAAGCAAATATGATCCTCCAGTGGACACTGTTCCCCTAGCCACAGCTGACTGGTCCAAGTGTGGGCACCTGATTACAAAGAATTTAGTGAGTGGGTGCAAATGGTAGGGATAATTTTGGAACAAGAGTGGCTATGAAGTATGGCCATAAACTGATGATTATTACAGATGGGTGTTAGGTACATGGGTGCTCATTGTTAACTATTCTCTCAAAAGAATATTATGAAATTTTGAAATTGTATCTCAAATAAGAATACGATGGAAGTGCTGACTAAGGGTTAAGAACCCTTAGTCTCAAAACACTCAAAATATTTAGGAATTAGTTTAACCAAAGGTACAAGACCTGTACACTGAAAACTATAAAATGTTGTTGAAAACAAGTAAAGATGACCGTAATAAATGGGAAAAACATCCCACATTCATGAATGGGGAAGACTCACTATTACAATGGCAATACTCCTCAAATTAATCTATGAAGTCAGTACAATCCTTATCAAAATTCCAACTGCCTTTCTTTGCATAAACAAACAAGCTGATCCTAAAATTCAATATGGAAATACAAGGGATCCAGAATAGCCAAGACAATTTTTTTTTAAATAAATTTATTTATTTATTTATTTTAATTTTGGCTGTGTTGAGTCTCTGTTGCTGCATGCGGGCTTTCTCTAGTTGTGGAGATACCAGATGACCCAGCGATTCCACTCCTAGGCATATAACTAAGAGAACTGAAGACATGTATTTCCACAAAAACATGTAAACAAATGTTTGTAGCATCATTATTCAAAGAGCCAAAAAATGAGAACTCAAATATACATCAACTGATGAATGGATAAACAAAACATGGTATATCCACACAACAGAATATTACTTAGCAGTAAAGAGGAACGAAGTATTTCATACATGCCACAACATGGATTAACCTTGAAAACATTATGATAAGTGAAATAAGCTAGACGCAAAAGGACAAATAGTGTATGATTTCACTTATATGAAATATCTAAAATAGGCAAATTCATAGCTACAGAAAGGTTATCAGCAGCTAGGAGGGGAGCAGTAGGGAGTTATTGCTTAATGGGTATACAGTTTCTGTTTGGGGTGATGAAAACATTCTGGAATTAGACAGTGGTGACTGTTGCAGACCTTGTGGATATACTAAAAAGCACTGAATTGTACACTTAAAAATGATATTATTGTATGTGAATTATTTCTCAATTAAAAAAAGACCCCTTAGTCTAAAGAGAAATTCTTTGACAAAGTACATGTTATTGAAAGGAAACATTTGAAATACAATACATAATTTGTGAAAATCACACACCTCGTAGTGAGAGAGTAGCATTGACATATATACTCTACCAAATGTAAAATAGCTAGCTAGTGGGAAGCAGCCGCATAGCACAGGGAGATCAGCTCCGTGCTTTGTGACCACCTAGAGGGGTGGGATAGGGCGGGTGGGAGGGACATACAAGAGGGAGGGGATATGGGGATATATGTATGCATATGGCTGATTCACTTTGTTGCACAGCAGAAACTAAAACAACATTGTAAAGCAATTATACTCCAATAAAGATGTATAAAAAAAAGAAAAATCACACACCTAGTTATGATTTCAAAACATTCCTTAGTTTAAAAGACAATTATAAATACACAGCATTAAGTCCTTCTGAAGCCTATATTTATTATACTTATATATTTATACATATTATATTTCATAGGTTTCTGCTTCATGGAATAAAATCTGAGCAAAAGAAAGTAACTTCCACTAGGTAATGTAACGCACAGAAATGTTTAAGTTTCTAACTTAGGAAACTACAGTATTGGTCATGTGTTTGCAAATCAATTTACCAAATGTATAGATCACGGCTCAGTTACAGAAGGCATCATAATGCAGTTACTCCAGGCCTGGAAGTCAAATGATCAGAGTTGCTGTCCTTGCTCTATCACTTAGCTTGTTTCTACTTCTTCCTGTGCAATTGAGATGTTTGGAATTGAGGTTCCTTCCAGCTTTAAAATTTTAAACTTATTTGATCGTATTGTGGCTTTATAGTCAAAAGAATTTTGAAATTGTTTTACTTGCTTGGACTGCATTTAAACATTCACCTTTTAAAATTTAATAATGACTGGACCGTAAGATTTGAAAAGGATTAAATTGTCTACTCCACTTTTAATCAATTAGACCAACTGATCTCATTCTGCTGAGAATTAGCCTGAAGCAATACCACCATCTGGTGGTTTCTCTTCAAATATAACAACTTTCTTGAAGAAGAGAGCTTGGCCTCGCCTATCAAATAGGACAGGTGGTTCCGATATGCCTAGTTTAGGAAACAAGTTTAATAATATTGAATAATACATGTTTAAGTTAACTAATGTTTATGTTACTGGCCTTAAAAACGTATAATTCAACACATTCTCTTAAATATTTGTTTAGTGCCCAAGTATAAGAACAAAACAGTGAACAAAATAAAAATACTTGCATTCATAGATGTTACATTCTAGTGAGAGGCAGTAGACAATAAATAAGCATAATAAGTAAACTATGTTTAGTGGTACCTTCTACTAAAAAATCAGGATAAGGGGGATGTAGAGTAGGTTGCAATTTTAAATATTAATAACACTTGAGCAAAGACTTTAAAGAGGTGAGGTCAATTCCAAATGTTTGTCTGAAGAATAAAATTCCACAGACTTATAAACTAAATGTTTACCTTTAATTTTAGCACGCTGCTATACTTGTTTCCTCAAACGTTTCTATTTGGTAAGCAGGAACTGTAAAACCAGGTCAACAGTAACAGGAATGACCGCATTTTGAAAAATGATGTTGCCTTCAAAATACGTACCTTTCCTATAGAGTAATGACTGCCTTTAGCTAGCATCGGAGAAGGTACAGGTAGACGAAAGGAGGGAGGGACGCTAACGCTGACCCTGCAGGACACTGCGACGCCAAAAATCTCGTTGGCGGCCTCAGTTTAGGCGGCTGCGCATTGGTGGCGCGGGGCTCTTCCTATTAGTATAAGGTAGCCCTCTTTCCTAGTCGGAGGAAGGAGCCAGGGGAAAATCCGGTCAACGCCCGCTGGGCGCTTCAGGACCAGCAATTTCTGCGACGCCGCAAGCTGCGCCCGCTTCCAGTCAGGCTGCCGCATGGAGGCCCGACGCGCATTCCCGGTTGGCGGATTCACCACTTCTTGGTGTCAGAATTTAAAATGAAAATTCGAACTTCCCTATTTCGGAAGCCTTTCCTGCCCAAGAAAACAGAAGCAGGGGAGACTTGGAGTCCTTGAGTTTTTTTTTTTTTTTTTCCCTTGCATCTTCCGCAGTATCTACACCCTGCGCGCCGGGGACTTGCGTCGAAAGTGACGGCGCGGACGCTCAGGCCGCCGTTCCCGGCGCGCAGTCGCGGCGGCCTCGCTCCCGCCCCCGCCGGGAGGTCCGACGTGGAAGTTGCTGGCTGACCAGGCTTCCAAGGAAAGCCCCTGGGAACCAGAGCCCGAGGCCGAGCCGGAGCCGGAGCCGGAGCGCAGGCCTAGGCGAGAGGAGGTGGCGGCGCCGAGGCTCGATTAGGAGTCGCTGCCGAGGCCGGGCCCAGTCTCTGCCGGTCGACGAGGGAGGACAGGCAGTTCATCATGGGTGAGGGATCTGAGAAGGGAGAAGGGAGCCGGTTCGCTCAGGTTTCTTGGGTGGAGGATGAGTTTCTGGATTCTCTCTCCCTGATCGCTGGGACTGCGTCAGTTTAAACTCCGAAAGAGGGTGGTGCTCGTAATGTTTTATGGCCAACTTGGCGTTTGTCTGCTTACCTGTATCTTTTCCTGTAGATAAGGTGGAGAAGGAAATGGGCAGGGAGTGTATTACTAGTCAGCGAAGACATTTTAATCTCAATTTTTGGAGTGCTAATTGAGGGAACTACGTTGTCATCACAAGCATCAGGTAGAGCTTCCCTCCCCGCTAGAGCCCAAATGAAGGTGCAGATTTCTTAACTTGTTTACAACCCTCCAAATGATGCAGATTCTTTGCCTTATTTAAATACCTCAGCGATTTTCTGGGGAGTTTACTTCTTGGTCTGGAACGTCAGAAGCGCTTTCTTGTCTTTTTGCGTAACCCCTTCAGTTTTATTCTTCTGCATCTTTTTAACCTGTAAAAGGTAGAAAGGATTTTGTCAAGTCACACCCCTTGTGTTACAAATGTTCAAGGTTCTCTAACCCATAGTGGATTCATTTTTCCAGACTTGCAGCTCTTAATTTTGCCATGTCTTGGTAAAAATAACCAGGTATTGTGTGTGGCATCAGTGATTGAAGGTACTTACGATGGTACTGCTGCTGTACAACAGTAATTGCTTTTCATGTTCAAGGACCTCATTGTCCCACTGTCATTCTGATTTGCCCTTTGGTTTCTGGGGGTAGTGAGGAGATCATGCTAAGGTATCCATATTCTGTCGATTAGAAAGTGAGCTCCATGAGGGCAGTGGTCCTGTTTCTCTTATTTTTGAGTGTATCTTCTGTGCCTTCCTGACACAGTATCCAGGACATGGTAACAATCAGTAATTACTAGTTTGATGTTGAATAATGTATTTCATTGGAAGCAAAAATATGCACCTATGAATCAAGAAAAATATTACAGTATTATTTAATTTGCTGTAGCTTTCAACGGGTTAGATTAAATGTTTTGTGGGCCTAGTTCATGAAATGATTTTGAAATACATCTTTGTTATTTTTTAAGGTGGCTTTTTCTCAAGCATTTTTTCCAGTCTGTTTGGAACCCGGGAAATGAGGATTTTAATTTTGGGATTAGATGGAGCAGGAAAAACTACAATTTTGTACAGATTACAGGTTGGAGAAGTCGTTACTACTATTCCTAGTAAGTGTTGGTATGATAAACTAATTATAGGGCCTTTCTCTTTCCATCAAACATAACTTTATTTCTGAATAAATATATAATGTAATTGATAAGGTTCGTAAACTTCTACTATGAGCATGATATTTATAACACTTTTTTTCATAAATTTACAGACAATTTGGTGTAATTTATGAACCCCTGTGCATGGCTGGGCTCTGCTGTTTAGGGCTGTTTTAAAAGTTGGGTAGAGTTAAGCCACCTCATCTAATTGAGAGCCAGTATCTTTGTTGATAAAATGAAGATAATAACTATACATTGGCTTTGACGGGAAAATAAATCTAGTATATAATATAAAATACTTTGTAAACCTGTGTAAAGAATTATATAGATATGAAGTGATATTATTACATGTGAAGTGGGTTTTTTTCTGTATTTGTTACTATTTGATTAAGATTAGTTTCTCTTTGGTAATTCTATTGATTATTTTTAAAGATCTGAGTTGAAGAGACTGAGTGTTGAATCTGGTACTTAAAAATATCAAGAAAAGAAACACCTTGACTTTAAATCAATTGATATCTTAGAAGAATATTCTCCAACAGTCTTAATTTACTACATAAGAAGACTGTTCTGTTACTTATGCTATTTTCATTTGATGCCCTGAATTTACTTAGATTAGTAAGATTAGTACATTTAAACTAATAGTTTGTAGAGTTTGCTCAAGAATATTTAAATTATGCCTTTAAAGTTACTCTGTCACTCAAGGTATTTCTATATTTAGTACTATTTAAATTTCCAGATTAAAAAAAAAAGTGTAGCTTTTATGAAAGAAGAACTTTTCAAACCCTGTGGCATCTGTTACTTCTTTATGCCACCTTCAGTAAATTTCAGTTTCCTTGGTTTTTGCTTCTCAAAATCACCCAACTCAATCTGCTACAGTTGAGTCACGGGTGGCCCCTGCAATACACATAGCCCAGTGGATTGCGTTTCAGCAAATGTGGTTCATACCATGCCCTTGTCCTTTGCAAATAAACAACATTCCTAACTGAGGCTGAAGGCAGTGATTACCCTGCTACTTAATTCTAAGGGAGACATCATGAACTTGCTTTTTAGTTTTTCACTCAGGTTTGCTATAGTAGTTTTTTTATACTTGCCATATACTCATAATCATCACTTACCAGTATAAACTTAAATTTAAAAAATTAATTGTCCAGTTATAGCTGTTAAGTCATTTTTTACTTTGATTTTTTTTTAAGTTTGTGAAATCTTAGTAATATTTGTATATGTAGCTCCTAAGTTTTTTTCAGTAACCTCTCCACCTCCTTCGGATTCCTTTCAATGGAAGATAGTAATATCTTGCCTTAGGCATGTGATGCGAGAGCTCCAGCTAAGAAGGATGGCAGGGAAAAGGGATGGGACTCCTCCCCTTTGACCGTCTCGCTATGACCGTATTACAAATGAGCTCTTGAGGAAGTCTTCAGAGGGTCTGTGAGATTGCCAGCCTTAGAGAGCTCAGCTTCCATAAAGAGGTATACAGCCATTGCTGTGCCCTTACCTACTGAAGTTTAGAGTCTATCTAGGCTTTCTTGGTTTTGTTCCCTGTTTATTTGCAACCTACCAAAATTCCATTTTTTGTAATACATCTGCAACTGTCCTTTCTAAATATAACTTTCTGAACACTTTTGTATGCCAGTACTGTATTTTGAAGGGAGTTTAACACAATAGGGTTTCCACTGAGCTAAGAATTATATAATTGCAGAGGTAGCTGGGGGTTCTTATATACCCTGAAAGTGGTGTTGATCTTGCTAATTGGTGTGCATATGTGTGCATGTGTAGCACAGCATACTGTCTTGTCTTAAATGGGATGATATTTGAACTAACAATGTGATTCATTAATTACCATTAATTGCTGAAAGTCAGATTGGATACTTTGAAGACGGAATGTATTGGTCTACATATACTGCCAATTTGATTTCTTTTCCAGCCATTGGATTTAATGTTGAGACGGTAACATACAAGAACCTAAAATTCCAAGTCTGGGATTTAGGAGGACAGACAAGTATCAGGTATGGTGCAAAGGCCAGATCATTTTGTAGTATTGAATCTTTCTTTATTGGCTTCTCTAGGGTTAACAGGAGTAAACCAAAGTATGTCTTCTTTTGTAATTTAATGGGAGACACCTAGTTTAAAATGAGGTAAAATGGCCTTATTCTCTCAATTAAAATCTGAGAATTAAAGATTTTAACTAAAGAATTAAAATCTAAGGAAGCCAGTTTTTCAGATTATCACTTCAATGAAAAATCTTTTCATGAAAATCTCAAGACCTCATTACTTCAGTAGTTTTTAAATAAAAAGGGTCCTCTAGTTAGTTCTTGTCAGTCCCTTCCTCTGTGAGACAGACTGTTTTGGATTTCGTAAAAATACCTTTTGGGCCCACCATTTAGGACTAATGTGAACATAAATGCCCTTTGGAATTCAAGTCTCCTGCCCAGCATTCTGTGCTTGACATGGCAACTGTGAATGTTTAGTGACTGTCACTGCTCACTCACTAGGGTACTTACCATCTTAAAAGATCAGTAGTGCATTCCCCAGACATCCTGCTGCCCTGTAACTCATTTTATTTCTTGAACCACTTTTGAGTCAGTTTCTTATTTTAGCCATTTCTACTTTGTGTCTTCAGTGATCAGTTTAATGTCTGTTACATAAAATCATACTAAAATTTTTTTTTAAAGAACTCATTCCTCTTAAGGAGTTTCTAGTTAAGATGTAACAATCAGGTCTGTGTGGAACTTTTTTTATCGGTACATTTAGTGATTTTATAGATTATAAATATATTCTCTCAGCCTAAAGTCTGAACTCATTCTGAAGCTCCTTGGTCCTGTGATTTATGTTTATCAATATTCTTTCCAGCCCGTCCCATCTGAGGGATATGATATATGTCCATCAGAAACAATGAATCATTATGGCATTGATTCTGGCATGGATGGGGAAGGATTGGCAAGTAATACCCCCCACCCCATCATTGCCAAGTCCTAGCATATGAATTAACATACCAGTTTCTTCTTCTTTCAAATAATAATATATTCTCCCTTTCTGAATTTTCTTCAGGCCATACTGGAGATGTTATTATTCAAACACAGATGCAGTCATTTATGTAGTAGACAGTTGTGACCGAGACCGAATTGGCATTTCCAAATCAGAGTTAGTTGCCATGTTGGAGGTAAGAAAACTTTATTAAAATGTGGGTAAATCATTTGTATTTGCTTGCTGTTTTTTTGTTTTAACCTTACGTTTGGTAGTGTATATATGTCCATGCCTCTCTCTCACTTTGTCACAGCTTACCCTTCCCCCTCCCCATATCCTCAAGTCCATTCTCTAGTAGGTCTGTGTCTTTATTCCTGTCTTACCCCTAGGTTTTTCATGACATTTTTTTTCTTAAATTCCATATATATGTGTTAGCATATGGTATTTGTCTTTCTCTTTCTGACTCACTTCACTCTGTATGACAGACTCTAGGTCTATCCACCTCACTACAAATAACTCAATTTCGTTTCTTTTTATGGCTGAGTAATATTCCATTGTATATATGTGCCACATCTTCTTTATCCATTCATCCAATGATGGACACTTAGGTTGTTTCCATCTCCGGGCTATTGTAAATAGAGCCGCAATGAACATTTTGGTACATGACTCTTTTTGAATTTTGGTTTTCTCAGGGTATATGCCCAGTAGTGGGATTGCTGGGTCATATGGTAGTTCTATTTGTAGTTTTTTAAGGAACCTCCATACTGTTTGCCATAGTGGCTGTACCATTAATGTTTTAAAATTTTTTTTGAGGGACTTCCCTGGTGGCGCAGTGGTTAAGAATCTGCCTGCTAATGCAGGGGACATGGGTTCAAGCCCTGGTCCAGGAAGATCCCACATGCCGCAGAGCAACTAAGCCTGTGCACCACAAATACCGAGCCTGTGCTCTACAGCCTGTGAGCCACAACTACTGAGCCCACGTGCCACAACTACTGAAGCCTGTGTGCCTAGGGCCCATGCTCCACAACAAGAGAAGCCACTGCAATGAGAAGCCCGGGCACCACAATGAAGAGTAGCCCCTGCTCGCTACAACTAGAGAAAGGCCGCGCACAGCAATGAAGCCCCAATGCAGCCAAAAATAAATTAATTAATTAAAAAAAATTTTTTTTTGATAGTTTGGAAAAACATCCACAATTTAATGTTTATTTTTTAAAACAGGGTATGGAACTGTATTTAAATGTGATCTTAAATGTATATATATACTAAATAAACTATAAGTATCTGAATTACAAAGCAGTAGAAAATACCCAAAATGTTAAACAGTGATCCTGTTTAGGAGATAGGATTATGGGTGAAGTTTCTTTTCTTCATACTTCTCTATAATTTCAAATAATTTATAATGAACATTGTATATTAATAATTAGGAAATATGCTTTTAAAATAATGGATTTTTTTTTGGCATTTCTTCCTGAACTCAAGGGAGCAAATTGATTAGAAGAAATCAAACCTTTTCTATGTTATTTAGGAAGAAGAGCTGAGAAAAGCCATTTTAGTGGTGTTTGCAAATAAGCAGGACATGGAACAGGCCATGACTCCCTCGGAGATGGCAAATTCACTTGGGTTACCTGCCTTGAAGGACCGAAAATGGCAAATATTCAAAACTTCAGCAACCAAAGGCACTGGCCTTGATGAGGCAATGGAATGGTAAGTATGTTTCCAGAAGCCATCTGTGCATTTGTGTGTACATGCAGCTGTGTACATACATGTGTCATTTCCCTTTGGTCTTAAGGATGAGATTCAGATTATTTATCAGTTTATCATATTGTTCCTCCACCCTTTTCTTCCACTTGTCTTCATGTACATCTGCTTTTATTTCAACCACACCTTCTAATTATAGTTAGACAAGCCACCAGCTCTCTGCTGTGTTTCTAGCTTTTTCCCCTACCTCACCGCACCCTCCAATTCCTTATCCTTCAGGACTTAGGTTAAGGCTCTGTGTTTCTCAAGAGCCTTCCCTGACATAACTTCATGCCCACTGCCTTACCACACACATAGAGGTCCTTGTCACAGGTCAGTGATAGCGTAGTACTTGTTACACTGTCTTGTAGTTGGTTTGTGCATCTGCTCATTAAATTGTCATCTCCTTGAAGACTGAGACTAGTTTTCATCTCTGAATTATCCACATCTGGCCTGGCTGTAGTAGTAGCAGCCTGGAAAGTGGATATCTGGTGTTTTTTGATTATTTATTTATTTATTATTTTAAAAACTATTTATTTATTTATTTTTGTCTGCATTGTGTCTTTGTTGCTGCACGTGGGCTTTCTCTAGTTGTGGTGAGCGGGGGCTACTGTTTGTTGTAGTGCATGGGCTTCTTATTTGCAGTGGCTTCCCGTGGAGCACAGGCTCTAGGCACATGGGCTTCAGTAGTTGCAGCATCAGTAGTTGCGGCGCGTGGGGTCAGTTGTTGCGGCATGTGGGCTTTAGAGCGCAGGCTCAGTAGATGTGGCTCATGGGCTTAGTCGCTCTGTGGCATGTGGGATCTTCCTGGACCCGAGATTGAACCCGTGTCCCCTGCACTGGCAGGCACATTCTTAACCACTGCCCCACCAGGGAAGTCTCTGGTCTTTTTTGATTATTCATTCAAAGCATAGAGAAAGTGAAAGCTAAAAGACCCTCATGGAAATTGAGTCCATAACCTCATTCTTTTAATATAACTGTCTTAGCCTTCATCATTTAAAGTGCTTTGGAATCCACCTCCAGTATAAAATTTATATAATAAATGATCTGTACCTGAAAGTTTGAAGTTAATCTTATGAAACTGTTCATTTTCTCTTCACAGGTTAGTTGAAACGTTAAAGAGCAGACAGTAATTCAGTCACTTCTGCTCCTTTGAAACGAAGACCACATCACATATCCCTTGGGAACAGTTAAAGTGTGCTTCACACTACTAAATGTTAAAACTGTATGATTGTCAGCATATACCAAACTGACTGCAACATTTGTAATAAGTATTAAAAATAAGTATTTGGTTGGAAGGGTAACTCATTGTGATTGAATCAACTGAATGTGTGTTCTGTATAATGTAAAATATTCCTTCCTTATTATCTTGTGTTAAGGTATATATTCTATTTGTATGGAAGTATTATTCAGATATAGTCCTATTAAAGAATGTACTCTTATTGAGGAAAAAGCCCTCCGATTTTAAATTAGTGGTTGCAGCTTGTTTGTATTAACACTAAAAAATATCTTAACTCAGATTTCTTTCCCCCTAAAATGAATTAAGTTTTTCCAAAGATTAGGCTCAATAGAGTAGGCTAGGAAACTCGCGTGGGTTAATTATAGCCTTCATTTGCTTAATGACCACTTTAAGCTGTTTCATTTAAAAGCTTTTGGTTATAGGTGTGAAGTTGAAGTAATTATTTTGGTGGCTATCTTCACTGACTTATCTGTAATTATCATTTTATAGTATTTATAGTTGTTGGGAAATTTTTACAGATTTGGGCCTTCCTAGTTAGTTTGTACAGGAACCCTGTGAGGTAGCTAGGACATCATTTTTACATCTTCATTTTTATGGACATGGACCCAAAATTCTGATAGACTGGCTTGACCAGTGTCACCTGCTAGGGAGGTGGGAAGAGGGCTTAAAGTGAGACTTCACAGGGTCAGAAGCTTGTCCCATAAACTATACCATAAATTCCTGAAAATGCCAACATTGACAACACAGCTTAACTCCTTATATAAAATTAAGCTAATTGAAGTAGATAGACACATTACAATCAAAATAATGTCTATAAATTTATTTGTCCTTACTAGTAGAGGTATAGTAAAAGCAATCCCCAATGGTTATATTTGTTGGAGTTCACAACACATTAAAGAAAATTTCACATGAAAGGAAAGTTTTTACAAAGATCTATTTTAAGAAGCATTGTAAAAGATGTTTTTGCTGCCTTTGATTCCTTTTATCTACCTGTAATTGGACATGTACATTTGACTGGTGAAAAGTCAAAATCTTACTGATTCTACAGGGAGAATTAAGTATTCCTTTAAAAATTAGGCTTACTGCTGCTAGGCTGTCAAAAACAATTATATTCTAAGGGACTTTTTAAAGGAACTTTACAAACAACCCAGTCTACAGTATGACAGAAGTAAATAAGAGTCCTTAGTAATTATTAAAATTGGGAGCAATTTTTTCATTTTTTTAGTTGGACAAGCATTTAAAAAATTAGATGCCAGTAAAGAGAACTTAATACCTTTGTGCCCCTCAGGTCTCAGGAAAGCTAGTGGTCATTCAGCTCACATGAATGTGACTTTCTTTTCTAATCTGTGGGACTTTTCTTATTCTCTAGCACCCATTCCTAATTTGATTTCTTGGAAATCTTTTGGAGACCTTCTTCCCGGGACAGGTGTTCCCAGTGCACCTAATATTACTAACTGAGCGTATAACTAACATTGTTTCATAGTTTCCAAGGCTCTCCTGATAGGCAGACTGTCTTTTTCATGTTTGTATCCCTAGCATCCAGTATGGTGCTTGGCACATTACGGCACCTCAGAATATGCTCATGGTTCAAATAGTATATATGCTTTTATATCTGTCAGCTAGCAAGTAGTACATCTGCAGTTTATACTTGGGTCTGGTCAGTGGCACATGTAACGAGTGCTGGGCTTGTACCCAGATGGCTAAATACTCCCCAGTGGTTCAGGAACACTGTGAAAGTAGAAGTCAGTGGAGGGGCGGCCCTGGCAGGCAAATGCTGCCTGACATATAGCCCTGGTAGCAAAGACCAGCACTTGGATGATCCTGAGCCCTCTGGTTTGTCACAAAGAATAGGATGGGATAAATAGAGCATACACTTAGTATAATATGGTATGAATTATAAGGTCCTTATCTAGCAGGAAACAACTGTACAGGTATGTTACAGGCGTTTGAAAGTTCTCATTTATAAAAATCTACCGAGTATTGTTTTGTGAGAAGCCTGAAAATGAAAGAAACACCAAACTTGAAATCAGAACACGAGTTCTAGGCACAAAGGGCCACACAGTCCATCAGTTTTTGTTTGTTTGGTTTTTCTTTCTGAACAAATAACGTCAAAGTTTTCTTTTAGCTTTAACGTTCTATTTTGTAATTCTGGTTGGTAGTTGAGCTGTGTCATGTGATTAAATTTTTAAAAATGAGAAATTGAGGTGGAATTCTATTACCAGAATACCTGAGATGCACTTTAAATTGTGGAAATGTAAGCTCCTTGAGGGCAGGGACCATACATCATTTACTGTTAGAATCCCTTGCATCTAGTATGGTGCACTTGGCACATACTAGGCACTCAATAAATATTTACTGATTAAAACAAAGCTGTGCTCAATATACTTGAGATACTTATTCTTCCTGATTTTTGCTTTAGTATTAACTTTTGTCTTCTGATTTAAAAATTTTTATTAAAGCAATACATGCACTTGAAATCACTTAGAATTGAGTCTGCCTTCCAAGATGCCCTATGTTTATCCTTTTGGCACATGACAAACACCTTAGAAGTGTGAGAACTCTTGTTTGATATATAAACTACATCAAAACAAATTCTGAAGTTCATGAATGTTTGAACATTTGATTCCTATGCCTTATGCTATAATATTTCCAATCCCATAATTACAAATTACAAAGAGCATGGGATTTCAATCCTGGGTTTGAATCTTAACTCTGCCACCTACAACCTGTGTCACCCTTAGGTAGATTATTTAATCCGAGATGAGATTCCTCATCTGTAAAATAATGAGTTTTAGGAAGCTCTCAGGAAGACTATGAGAATTAAATAAAATGTAAAGCGTAGGATAGATTCTTTCTCCCCCCTCCCTTCCAAATATATTGGGCACTAAAGAATATTGCTTCTACATCAAGTGTACAGAGAGGCAAAAGATATGGTTGAACAAGATAATGCCAGATTGTTTTCCAAAGTGGTTTATAAGAGTGCCCATTCCTCCACCATGCTTGCCAACATTTGGTATTGTCAGCTTTATAAATCTGAAGGGTTCAAAATGGAATTTCATTCTGATGTTAATCTGCATTTTCCTAATTATTAATGAGGCTAAATACAGGAGGAGTGACTCAAAAAAAAATTTAACAATTAGACACAGCTGATGCAGGAGGACCCCTACTAGTCCAGGTATTAGTCCTTTAACTTCTGGTGTGGGGAGATGTGGAGTCTAGGGACTCATATAGCCAGGGTGGCACTTGGGGGTCTCAAGATAGTGACTACTTACCAGTACATAAGTACTTTAATATTGGTATAGCCATATTTGCTGAGGTTTAAGGGCCATTTATATTTCCTCTGCAATGCCTATTTCTCTCTTTTGCCACTTTTCCCTACTGTATTATCTTTGTTGATTCATAGGTATTCATTATATAGCCTGGGTGCTACTAATCCTTTATCAGTATATGGTACATACTATGTCCCAGTTGCATCTTTTTGTAAGTAGACGGTCTTAATTTTAATGAAGTAGAATTTATCACATTGTCCCTCCACAGACAGCACTTTTGGTCTTATTTTTCATATGTGAGAGGGCAAGCCCCTAACCCTATTCTTTTTTAAAAGCATCATGGCTATTCTCGATTTACTATCTTCCATATAAAGTTTAGAATCAGCTTGTTGGGATAATATGAAGAACTTAGGGATTTTGCTCAGATATGCATTTACCCAGTGGGATCCAACTGGGGATGAACTAGCAACTTAGGATACTGAATCTTCCTACTCATGGGCATGGTTATACTTCTCCATTTGTGCAGATCTTTCTTAATGCCTTTTGATAAAGTTTTATAATTTCCTCCATACAGGTACTGCAAATCATTTGTTTGATTTATTCCTAACTTCTATGTGTTGCCTTGCTATTTTAATGTGTATTTTTAAAAAGAAAAATACATTTTAAGCTCTTTATCACTAGTGTCAAATGCTTTTTAGACAGTGAAGATAGAGTAGTGGTATGAAATATTTTAATTAAAAATAAGCATGAATTATATTAAACTGTATAATATACAACCTGTGCCAAAGTTTAAATTAAATAATAAAACCTATGATTTTGGACCAGCAGATACACTAGAAAGTTCATGTTTCGGGGTAAGTTGGGACACTATTAGCACAGGGAGCACTTTACTACACCATTGCTAAATCTTTCAGGCTGTGGCTCTTTTGTCTCTTGGCCTTATAGCCTGGACGCAGGAACTCGATCTTTCTCTTCTTTGCTTCCTTTTTATTTTTGTGTTTCTTCAGCTTTTTCTTGGCAGCGATATCAGGATTAGTTACAAACTTGAAAAAAGAATAGAAATGTTATGCTACTTTTAAAGTAAATGTTAAACCAATAAAAATCAAATGCAGAAATGGACCATTTTGTTCACCTTAAACATCACAAATGCAGTACATGCCCATTAAAGAAAATCTGGAGCCCCAGTTATAAAGTCCCATTTCTCAAATACATCCAATTCCTCTTTCCTCCCTGGGTAAGTCTGACACACATGCATGCACACACCCCTGGTTAAAAATAGTTAAGCCTAATGAACATGCCATTTTTTCAAAGAGCAGGCCTACCTCCAAAGCCTTCCTCTTTTTCCGGAGTGCCCTTTTCTCAGTAGCCTGCTTCTGTACAGAGGCAAACGCTAAGGAGAAGCTCTCGAGCCCAACCAGCTTTTTCAGTAATTCTATGATTTCCTGGGATAGATTCTTCAGCGAAGGATCTAATCACACACGCAATAATAATCAGAAACATGTAGGAAAGGACACATTTGAATATGTACAAAATTAACAACACGCAAAATTTAAACTCCTGAGGCTTTATCACTTCAACATTAAACACTGATCTAAAACTAGCCTCTTTGTTTCTGAGATGGGAGAACAAGCAGAAGTGCTGGACACAGCACTCTGAGCCACACCTCATCCAGGATGCAGCAAGCGATCAGAGACCATGAAGCAACTTCCCAAGGGAATCCCGGCTCAGAAGACAGCAAAGTAATTTGAGAACTTGACAAATGTTTTGGGTTACCTTTATTAACCTGCTCAGCTCTCTGCAGATGGGGGCAAAGAAAGGTAATTGTGTTTCTCTAATTCCCGGGTCATAGAGGCTTGGCTCTGGCTGTAACCTCTTTTTTTTGGATCAAAGACTCCTTTGAGAAGCTGACAAAAAGCCATATTCTCCCACCCTTCTCTGCCTCCTCTCTCCCAAATGCAAATAGTCCAGGATTTCTGCATTCAATTTCAGGAAAGCTCATGACACCTAATGTAGATTGCAAGTTTCCTGAAGATGAGGATTGGGCTTTTTCCACCGCTGAACCCATATTTAGGCGCTCAATAAATGTTGGCTGAGAACCAAAGTCAACCTGACCTCTAAGAAGGAAACTCTCTCTCCAGGCTGTAGGACTAAAACAGCTTCTGTTTTGACATTCACTTCATTTTTGTTTTTAAAATTCTTAACATCCACTTTACCGCCTCTCTTTCTAACCCCTAATTCCCACTTTTCCTAATATCATGTACCAAATGTACCAAATGTACCAGGCAAGAAAAAAAAAATTGGATAATTTAAAATACTTGAACTAAAAACTATTTCATATTTTTGCCTTGTAATTTTTGACAATATAATGACATTTGTTCATTATTTTTCACAGCACTATGAGGTTTAGAACCACCCCAAATTATTTTTCTTTGAATATTTAATTTATGCTTAGGAGTAAAACATCATCTTTTAGGAGAGAAACATTCACTCTTAGACACAAGAAAGCATATAGGAGAAGACAGTTAAAAATAACACAAATATGCCTTATTTGCTTGCTATTAATTGTCTTGATACCTAGCAAGTTTTCTTTCTTAAACTCTGGCAGAGAGGGAGGACAGAAAGGAAGAAGGAAGCATTCAGGAGAGAAGACAGGAATCCTAACATGCAAGTATTCAGAAGAAAGGCCGCAGAATTACCCTGGTCCGAATAGGTGCTGTTCAGTTCTCGGAACAAAGGAGCTATGATCACTGGGAGGTACGGCTTCACCTTGTCTATTCCAAGATCCATTGCTACAGCTCCGAGAAACTTAAAGATGCATGTTCTCTGAAAGTACAGATCATTTTTCTTTTATACTTGCAGCTACACAGAGTTAATTTAGAAAACAAGGTCTATTTCGGGGCAGATGTTATTGCTGCAGTTCTGGGTTCAAAAGTTCCTAGGGACTTAGGAGGATAACTAAAACCATTAAAATACTTAAAAAAAAAAAAAGACTACTTTCAGTCATTTTGCACATGCATCGCACCTTTAACGGGTTTCTAGGTGAATAAGCAGCTTCCAGTTTTGCGATCTGGGACAACTTCCGTATCAACCACAGCAGGGTGGCTGGCTCGCTCTGCTCTTCATTCTCGTCTGCACACGCCTTGTGTTCTTCCACATCCTCTCTGGCTAGGCCATCAACTAAAACTTCCTGTTCTTCCATGTCTTCTTTTATGTTACCTTGCTTATCCCCAGAATCAGGTTCCAGTAAATATAAGACTTTGGCTACGAACAACAAATTCTTAACAACCTTAAAAAAAGGGGCAGAGGGGAAGGGTAAGAATTGGATTCTGATTTTGCAGAAGCTAAAATAGGTATCCTACAATTAGAAAACAGAAAACTGGGTATTGCACTGTTAAATTGACGATCGAGCCTTTTTTTGGATTATTCAGTTTACCTCTTACAGTGTGTCCAAACCTATTTCCATGTAACTTTTATCCATTTGGCCTACTTCTATTCTTTAAGGTTCCACTGAGTAAATAATTTCATTCTGGATCATCCATTTACATTTTTCAAGAGAGCTTTGATCCTCATTCCACTAAATTCCTTCATCCATCCATTCTTCACCAAAATAACAGTTTCCCTTTACTGATCCATTTACTGAGCACTGACTAGTTGCCTTGTATACAGCATTCCAATTCAACTTTAAAATATCCCTATTAGGTACTATTATCAGGAGAGAAAACCAAGGCTCAGAGTTGGTAAATCTCAGCCAAAGACAAAGTGAGTGGTCAGTCAGGATTCAAAGGTCTTTAGAATTCCAGCCCAAGTTCTTAAACACTGAGCTCCTCTTTCCCGCATATACCATCTGGTCCAATTGCCCAGGGGTGATATTTTAGTCTTATAATAATGGACCCATTTATTGAGTCCTAACTCTACAACATCCATGAAATCTCTGACGTGGGTATTTCACACCCGTTATGTGAAGGAGGAAACCAAGTTGAATTTGATTTCCTTCACCATCCTGGCAACTCTGCTAGAGGAGCTGTGTACCCAGAGTTCCCCCAAATGTGGTACTCAGAACACCACACACTGTCCAAGGCTAGCCTGGCCATCAAGAGTTAATGCCAAGATTATCATTTCCTTCTGGAAGCTGGGCCTGCATGAGGACAGTACCAGATTTGGAGGCCTTTTCTCCTGTGGCAGCCACTTCACACTGTTAACTAACTCTAAGATTAAGGTGAAGTAAAATCCATAATTTCTTTCAACCTGGGCTGGTACTAGTAAATCTCTTCCTACTTGTCTGAGTCTGTATGGTTTGTCATCCTCTATTAAAACTCATATTGTGTAAGGCCCCACCCACTGTCCACCCTGCCATGATTTCTTTGGCCTCACTCTGCTATCCATTGAATAGCTATCCATTCCCTCCCCGACCCTGCCATTGAAAAAAGTGCGAGAAGTTATCAGTGTTCACGGCATTCCACCTGAGATCACTCTTCAGATACAACATTCACCTAGTTTCTAGTGCCCCGTCCCTTAATCTACATCGCTCCGTTGTTCATAATGGCTCACAAGAGACGTGGTCAAGTGCTTTGCTTTTATCTAGATACCACATCCGTGTCACTTCATCATCTACCAGCCCAACTGCTCTATCAAGAGGAAAAAATAAAATGGAGCAGTAGACCAACTATTCAAAAGCAATTCACATTTACTGCATATTTACAAATGCTTTCTTCTCCATATTTTACTTAGAATTAAATTTTATATGAAACTACATAAAGCTTTTTAGTGATGGAATCATCTATCTGCCTTCTGTTAAGGACAGACAATTCTCAGACCACACTGTAGCATGAACATTATTGCTTTCTCTTTCACTTCCAGGGATAAGGGAAGGAAATTCAATATTACAGTTTAACATAAAAACAATCAATCAGGGACTTCCCTGGTGGCGCAGTGGTTAAGAACTCCCCTGCCAATGCAGGGGACACAGGTTCGAGCCCTGGTCCGGGAAGATCCCACATGCCGCGGAGCAACTAAGCCCACAACTACTGAGCCTGTGCTCTAGAGCCCATGCGCCACAACTACTGAGCCCGCGTGCCTAGAGCCTGTGCTCTGCAACAAAGACAAGACACCACAATGAGGGCTTCCCTGGTGGCGCAGTGGTTGAGAGTCTGCCTGATGATGCAGGGGACACGGGTTTGAGCCCTGGTCTGGGAAGATCCCACATGCCGTGGAACAACTAGGCCCGTGAGCCACAACTACTGAGCCTGCGTGTCTGGAGCCTGTGCTCCGCAACAGAGGCTGTGACGGTGAGAGGCCCGCGCACCGCGATGAAGAGTGGCCCCCACTTGCCGCAACTAAAGAAAGCCCTCGCACGGAAACGAAGACCCAACACAGCAAAAATAAATAAATAAATTAATTAAATTAAAAAAAAAAAAAGACACCACAATGAGAAGCCCGCGCACCACAATGAAGAGTAGCCCCCCACTCGCCTCAACTAGAGAAAGCCCGCGCACAGCAAGAAGGCCCAACGCAGGCAAAAATAAAATAAATAAATCAATAAAAATAAATTAATTTAAAAAACCACAAAAATCAATCATTGTCCTTCAAAGCTTCAGTTGCAACGTGGAGTAGATACGTTAAAACTGATGATGAAAAAGATAAAACAGCCAGCTTCCCACTGCATTATCTTTATTGGGAATTTTAAACAGAGCCAGGAGTAATCCCGGTATGGACACCAGAGTCAATTAGATACATATACCTAACTGAACAGGTATTTAAGTGTTTGTTTATATTTCATTTAATTCCCCAAGCTTTAACTAGGGAAAACCAAACCAAACCAAACCAAAAACCAAACCTAAGCTTATTCCTATACTGTTGGTAGAATAGGTCCCTTCTATTTAACTGGGAGGATTACAATACTTACCTGCTCTCCTAGAGACTGATCCAAGAATTTGGAGTGCAACTGATGGCAAGAGGCTAGGGAGATACTTTTCATCTGTGAAAAGAAAATGGGCATTGGCAGACATAATGCAGGGTATTTCTGACTGTTTTTAAAAACTCCAAGTAACTATAATGATACAACTAAGGTAGGAGATTTTGCTCTGAATGACCACCTGTGTAGATCTGGAGAGGGAAGGTTCATGACCAGAAATTGTGTAAATGTTCCCTTCTATTTGCCATAAGAATTTTAGCTCCAGGACATGGGGAGATATAGATCATAATCCTTCAGATTACTGGCAGACAACTTTACAACATTCAAATACTTTCCCCCCCCTGTTTTCTTCCCTTCCACTCTCTGCTCATTCAATGTTTATGGAGATCGCACCATAAGCCAGGCGTTGTGCTAGGCCCTACGAAATCGGAGACAGATAACACACGGTCCCTACCCTACATTTTCAGGAACATGATCTCATTAAGTCATCAACAAGGTTATGGAGGCAGGACAGAAGGAGGCAGGACAGACAGTATCTTAATAGCCAGTATTGATAAAGAACTTAAATATATAATGGAAGATAAATATACTAAATAAGCAAATCAAAAGTCTGACTAGACCAATGGTCTAAAAATTGTCTTTGAAAAATCTTGGACTTGAGGGTGACCCCTCTCTAGTTACTAACACTCCTATGGATCCACATGTGCATCAAGTTGTTGACTGTAAGAGTTTATCCCAAGGCCAACCCCAAGACAGTTACAGGAACCAGAATGAACATCTCATGTAGATGAGGGAAGGAAAGAAAGAGTCTTAGAGAAAACTTACCTTTTCGTCAAGGTCACTTGTTAGGAAGCTGATTGCTACAGGTTCCGAGAGTTTCTTTTTAGTTTTTTTGACATTCCGTTTTCTGATAAGTTCCTCCGGTTGGCAAGAGGCAAAGAGCAATCCAAAAATCTGGGCTGAGGTGAGCCACACCCAGTTGTGCGGATGTCTCAGATGACAGTACACGTGACCTAAGGGAGCCAAAGCGCATCCTCAGACGTCAAGGTTTTCCTGACTGTGGTGGTGAGCGTGACTAATTCAGGCGTTTCTTGAGTATATATTATGTGCTTGGATTTAGGAATCAAAGATGCACAAAATAGCCCCTGCTTCCCGGAAGTGACGTGGAGAGACTGGAAGCAACTAGAGAACCAATTCTACCATAGTAAATGATACGAGAGAGCTTTGAGTCAGCCTGAAAACAGACCCGTTTCATAAGAACTAGCTGAAGACTCAAAGAGATAAGGTAGCATTAACAACTACAATTTCTAAACTAAAATTAAGGTAAATATATACATGGGTACATATTCTTTTCTCATAAGTATTGAAATCAGTGGCTCCAAGTAGCTGACTGGAAAGGTATCATTTATTGAGGTGTTCTATATGCCAGGCATAGGCTAAACGTGTTACAAATATTACCTGATTTAGACCTCACAACAGTTCTGTGAGGTTGGAACTGTCATTCCCATTTTATAGTTCCAGAGGGAGCTAAGTAACGTGCCAAGCTGTAACAGGCAGAACCAAGCCTGGGCCCCAGCTTAATCTGGCCCCAGAGCTCATATCCTTAAACATGACCCCTTAAACCATCTTAAGGATGAGCCGCTAAAGATCATACTCTTGGGGCTTCCCTGGTGGCGCAGTGGTTGGGAGTCCGCCTGCCGATGCAGGGGACATGGGTTCGTGCCCCAGTCCGGGAAGATCTCACATGCCGTGGAGTGGCTGGGCCCGTGAGCCATGGCCGCTGAGCCTGCGCGTCTGGAGCCTGTGCTCCGCAATGGGAGAGGCCACAACAGTGAGAGGCCCGCGTACCACAAAAAATTATGCTACAGGGCCATTCTTCACATACCACACTTGGAAGGTACAGTAGAAAAGCCTTGTGGTAGCAGACTGAAATTCTAAATGAGCCACCTCATATCTGAGTTTTAGTCTCTGCTGCTTTATTTCATGAAGATGGTTTTACTTTTTTTTCTATATGAATGAACCTTTCTAATTATCTCAGTGGAGCCATACCAGAGTAGGCCATATAGTAACTTAGTAACTGGATTATTTCTCATAAAATCATATGAGTTCTCTTAAAACAAGTGGGTATTTAAAACATTCATTGCAATGTCTATTTCCTACTGATTAATTAAAACTAAAACATTAAATTAAAAATTCCAGGATCTTATTTTTCACTTAAAGAAATGAATTTTATTTTATTTCATTTAAATAATATATAACTTAAATGTTCCCACAGAAGTGAAACGGTTTAGTAAATTATGGCACATTTATACTATGGATTATTTATAGCCATTTAAAAGGATATCTACTAAGTATGTTATAGTACTATAATATGCCTACTTAGGTATAAACAGGATATAAAAGTTTATATGGAATTATGCAACCTCAAAAAAAAAAAAATCCCTATGGTTATTTGACAAAAGGAAGACTGGATGGAAATGTATAACAAATAATCATCAAGTAGCAAGGAGGACTTTGGGAAATTTTTTCCTTTCTTTTACTCCTCCATAATTAATATTCTTTCTTATTTATAAATGAAATATATTATTTATGAGGATACATATATACATGCATATATTATTTGTTTGTTTTTTCCCCCAGAAAAAAATATTTTCACTGTAATCAATCTGCAAGGGCCTTTTAAATCTTTTTCTCATGGACTTTTCCCCTGACATTATATATTTCTAAAGTGTTTATTTTTAGATTTAAATAAAAAGGAAGTACTTACTCCAGATTTTACTCAGAGTCTCAGAGGGCTTGATAAGCTGAATAATATTACATCCCTTGATGAGTTTACTTATCAGTGTAAGAAAATTAAACAGAAGGCGATCTGCAGCTTTTTCTTCAGTCTCTTCCATGATCTAAAATTAGGAGGGATGTTAAATCAATTAAGACAATAATTTCAAAGTATTTGATGGACATTTTTACTTCAGGATGTACATCTATACCAGGGTTTCTCAACCTAAACACTGCTGACATTTTGGGTCAAATAATTCTTTGCTTTGGCAGGCTACCCTGTGCACTAGAGGATGTTTAGCAACATTCCTGGCCTCTACACACTAGATGACAGTAGCATCCCTCTACCCTCCAGTTGTGACAACCAAAAATGCCTCCAGACTTTGCTGTCTCCTGGGGGGCTTAAGAAACTTTGATCGACATATACTATGGAAGATAACTTACTTTAATCTTCACTTTAAAAAGAAGATAGAACTACACTGAGTTCTTGCTTTTATTAATAAAAAAATTTTTGAGCTCAAATAATATTTAATCTATTAGCTATACCACCTCAAGTAAAACTATTAAAATAAGCAAGAGTTTTACTCCCTAGCAAATAACTTACATCTGTAAAGTTTTCAGGATCAATTTCCTTTTCAATCACACGGAGAACAGTTCCAAGTCTTCTCTCAAAAGCGACTCCTTCACTTTCCACAAACAAGCCACAGATCAGGGCAGCTAGCTGTCTATTTAAGCTCTATTGAAAATAAAACCATCACAAGACAATATCAGCACAACTTGGGGAGCTGTTTCCAAAACTGTAAAATGAAGGTGGGCATGACTCTGTCCTCAGTAGTTCTTTATGATACCAGAAATCAACACAATGTGGATTTTTGGTGGCTAACATGAAAAATATAGAGAAATCTTCACCACCCAGAACAACATTAAAAAAAGTGGTATCCACTGAATAATACAATTTTTCTCATTTTTAAATATAAATTAAAAAAAAAGGAAGAAGTTTCAGCCCCCGACCGCATTCTGATTTTAATACCTAAGCCAATATTAAGTTATGACACGTGTTGTTTATATTCCACAAAGATGGGCCAGTGATGATGAGGGTAGAGTCAGCAAGTGGTTATAATTACTGGCAAAAGTTACATCCTATAAATTGTATAAGCAAAATTGGAAACAAAGATATTCATCAACAGCGATTGGTTAAGTAAATTATAATACATTCATGTAGAGTAACTGGGTGACATTGACCTTGTAGTGGGAATACAGGTGATCTCTGTTACTCTCTGTAACTTCTTATATTTTCTGAAATTTTACTAAGAATGTATTATTAACATAATCAAGTAAAAACAATAAAGCTATTTGGGAAAAATTAATTCAACAATGTATAGTATGTATTCTTATTTAAAGTATGAACACCAGAAGCTCAGACTTTTCTTTGCCATATGACTAAAAGCAACGCTAACCTTCTTTGCCCCAAACCAGGTGGTAACCATGTCGAAGAGCCAATCTTTTTTCTCAAGGCTGATTTTACTGAGTAAGGATTTGATTGCCATGGATGCCATCTTTTTACACATGGCAGAGTCATCGTTCACCATCATTAGACAAAGAGGAATAAAGAACATTCCACAGTTCTCGTGGAGCAGTCCCTGAAAGAAAACAGACACTTATGAGCACACTCAGACTGGAATTCTCACAGATGTCTCACAAACAGAGGACCCTGGGCTCCCGGGAGCCACAGCTTGTTAACAAACACAGAGTTTGTCTTTGTGATTCACGGTACCTGAGGGAATGTGTCAAAGAGATAAGCGATCATTTCCAAGGCGGACTCTCTCCCGGTCTCATGTTCATAACTAGGGTAAGAACATTAGAAGGCCTTGTTAGTAACTTTAAAATTTACCAATAATTATTTTTAAGAATTTAAAATGTTGTCTCAAGGTGCCAGTCTATTTCTTAATAAGTGGAAGAAAACTCCATTTTCCCAATTTTAATACATGTACTTACCATGCTACTATGCAGTTGTAAATGTAATTTTGTTAGATTTTTACTGTTCTCCTAAGTGGACTCTAATAACAATCGATGGTCAGAGTGAACTGAAAAGCAGCTTGCAGAACTGCTATATGAAGCCACGCACAATGCTTGACAATCAAGTCAGTAATTCATAGGATAGCATCCTCAAAGAATGTGCCAGTACATTTCGGCTTTGTTCTTTTCAAGACAGTCCACACACTGAAAGGAGAGAAGAACCTACCCCACTGCCTTGTGTGCTTTATGCCTTCAACTTACTTCAGTTGAGCGAGCATGAATTCCAGATTTGGTCGCAATTTGTCACCCAGGGGATAGTCAAGAATATATTTCAGAAAAACCTAGGAACAGAAGTCACACAAGAGATTATTTGGATCCTGTCCCTCCAGGATTCCTCTTTCCTAAGCTGCTTTCTGGGACACACTGGTAGGCTACAAAGACCTTTCAGAAGGGTGATCAGTTAGGTGAAGTCCACCTCTAGAGTCAATAACTGTGCCCTTCCTCTCTCCTCCCACTTCACTTCCTCAGGTCTTGCCAGATTAAGCGTCAAGTCCTGGCCCACCATTAGCATGGCTGTTTAGGGCTCCAAATCTCAGCTCACACACTGGCAGCTCGCTGTGGTGAACTGAGTATGGACTGTGGTTCAACCCTGTATTTCCCCTGAAATAAGAATAACAATAATAGTGATAATACTACTAACTTTTGCATTTACTAAATAACTTGTGTTAAGCACTGGGTTAAGTGTTTCTTGGTTGGTTTTCATTACTTCCTTAGGAAGTAGGTAATATGATCCCATTTTACAGATGAAGAGAATGGAGTTGGCACAGAAGGTATGCAACTTGCTCAGGTGACACTGCCAGAATCCCATGCCTAGCCTATCTGCATCCAAAGGCTCTGCTTGCAAACTACTGTATTATTCAGCTTTCTTTATTAATAAACTGTGAGAACTAGGCACATCATTTAACTTACCAAGGCCTGTTTTTCCCCAACCATAAAACGGTGGTACTGTTTCTTTTGAAGGATAGTTACAAATAGAAGTCATGTATGTAAAGTGCTGGGCATGCAGCTAGTACTTAATAAATAGCAGCTGACCCTCCTTCTTCCTAAATGAGTTAACTTTTTCTAAAGAAGGCCTCCGCAGCCCAAGCCCTCCTTTAACTCCGAGTTCATATTTCCAATTCAGACCCTTCCATTTCCCGGGTTGATGTGCACTCATAAGATCAGGACAAATGTATGAACACAAATCTGCTAGTGTCACTCCTCTGTCTACTGATTTCACTGGCTCTTTGTTATTCTTAGAACAAAGCCCTAAGTCTTTAACAAGACCACAAGGTCTTGCCTGATCTGGCCCCCTCCCCTGTCATTCACCTTCAACAAGCTAAGCTCTTACCCACTTCAAGGCTTATCTTCCTTAGCCTGCAAGGCTAAGCCTTATTCGTCCTCCAAACTTTGCTTATATGCCAATCCTCAGGAAAGCTTTCCCCCACTATCACATTAGGGTGGTCCTCCACCATGTCATATGCTCTTATCATATGCTCTTCCATACTTTGTCAATTTTAAGAAGCACAGTTTTCCACATTTTAACATATCTGAAATTGGGATGTCTTACAATTGATGCCATCTTACCACTGTCATAGTTTTTTCCCCTTCCTTTGAGGTATGTAAATAATGGTGTGTCTTTTAAGTGATGAAATACAACAGTACTTTCTTCCTCCTGGCACTTAGGATGTCTGTAATTAAATAACTACTTGTGGGATTTCTGCTTTGCGCATCTCTGCTATAGGACAGACAGGGACTATAAAAATTTTGTTAACTACTCTTCCAGCAATACCAGGGACACAGTGATACACATTAAGTGGTCAATGACTGGACCACTGGATGGAAATCTTTGCTGCAGGTTATCATGCTGCAGAAAGAAAATGTATTTCTTCATCCATCTAAAACGTGCCACATGTGGGCTATATTCAAAATGCTATTTATACTAAAAAATGGCCTTACACTTGGTATGTGAATGGGCTCCTGAGTCTTAGAATAAAGCAACAGTATGACACAAAGTCTTCAGAATTCAGTGTTGACATCTCTCCACCTAAAAACCAAACAGAGAAGGCAGGGCCCAACCCTTGCCATGGGAATAAGCTCTCTCTACAAACCTGTCTGCACTGGACTCTGACAGGTTCGTTTTGTGCAGAAATTGCCAGCTTGGACACTTTGCGCATGACATCATTGATTTCTGGAACCAACAACTTTCTTGATAAAATGGCCTGAAATACAAAAGGAAAAGACATACTTATTTCATGTTTTACTGCAGATGGCCTGTTGTTTACTAAGCTGACCTGATGTTAAAAGCAGTCACAGGCAGTGTTCAAACATAATGAAAGTATCTCCACAAGAAAAAGAACATAAACTTAAAAAATGGTTAAAATGGTCAATTTTATGATACATACAAGCAGACTACATGCATTTGTACAGAATTCCCTGGAAATTTAATATAGAGCTCATGTTTAAACATTTTAATAAGCAGATATGTCAGCTTATAATTAATCAACCAAATCATAATAATCTTTGTAAATTAATTTCAGAACTATCTACAGCTAGTCAGAACACTATGTTCCATGTTATTGTAAATATCTGACATGAGGCTCATTCACTGCACAATCCAACATTCTGGTGACACCATACCTTCAGAAGACCAAATGCGGTGGCTTGTCTTGTAATATCATAAATGTCTTCCTCAGCATATGCTAGTAGAACTTGAAGCTGCTTTTCAGTTATCTGGTAAGACTTTACTTTCTTCACAAGTATGGTCACACACTGCAAGTTATAACACTGAGGTTAACAGCCAGGACATCCCACAAATCAGCATACAGTGGAATGATAAGGACTCAATACAACAGCAATGTTTTTTCACACAGGACATCAACACTCTGGCCTTAGCAAATTAATCTGGAAGAAATTTTGACCACGACCACAAAAGATGATGAGGAAAAGTAACTTTGATGTTAATCCCGGTCCTGGCTTTTTCTAAGTGCAAGTGAAAACACCTCACCTTGAAACAATTTACCACCAGGTGGAAATTCTGGCCCCTGGCAGCCCCGAGTTTTGCATAGTCCTTCAGCAGAAGGAAAAGGTGCTTCATTAACTGTTCCGCTTTTGTTTCTGTGGAAGGCAGGGGGAACCTCAAGATCCAGATCAGGCATTGTAAAGCGCCTGTAATCACCTGAAAAACAGACAAAGCCAATCAAGTGATGAAGTGACCGAACTCAACAATCCAGCACCTAAGGCTGTGTAGACACTGAGCGACCGAGTTGAAGGAACGAAGCGCTCTGCCAGGCCACTCAGGGAGAACTGTGCTAAAAGTGTAAGGAAATAGGGACGTTTCCTCTTCCCTATTGTAGAACTTACTGCTTCTCCATAGCAAGTGAAGGTACATCCCAAAGCAAGTGAGAAAAGGTGCTCATATTCTTAACCTATTATGGGTAAATAATTAGATGGGCTGGCTAATTTTAGCATTTTTTTTCCTGAAAAACACATTATAAATGCCTTTCCAATTTTCTAGAATGGTACTTCAATTTAATCCATTCTTATTAAGCTTGTATTATGTACACAAGGCACTCTACAGAGTGTTAGAAATACGATGATAAAAAGGATGCCTTTCCGCATTTAAGGAGCAGACAGCTGAAATTAAGCACGGGAACTATGACCTATAATTTAATATAGTTAAGTGCAGTGCCAAAGTGCTGGGACCAAGTGACCACAAAAGAGTCCCTGAACCTCCAGGCCAAACCTTCTAGATTACCTAGACCAGCTGGTTCACCTCTGCCTAATAGACCCCTGTACTCTGGTTGCTGGGATGGCCTTATTGGGCTGCATTAGACGAAGATAAAGCAACGAGCTCAGGAGTCAAAAAGACCAGGGCTTAAAACCCAGCTCTGCAGCTTATTACCTGTTTGACCACAGAGATGTTAAATACTTAACCTCTTGGCACCTTTGCTGTAAAACAGGCAATCTGAGAAAGTGGGAAAGGTGTGGGCTTCGGGGTCTGAAAGACTGAGGCTTACATCCTAGATCTGTGATATGGGGCAAGTCACTTAGCCTAAGGCCTGGATTTCTCATCTATGAAAGAGACACATTAATAATATATGCTTCATGGGTTGTTATGAGGATTCACAGCAGCGAGCAGTAGCAACAAGGATGATGAAGATGAGATGATGATTACTGCCATGGGGATAGCACCACTCACCCTCATGAAGTTGTCGTGAGGATCAAATGAAGGGCTTTTACAACTGTTAAGCGCTACCTATTATTATTAAATTGCTGTTAAGGGAGCAATTTAATACAGAGAACAGAAGTGGATCATGATGTTGTAAATCTCTTTAAAAACTCAATCATCTTGTGAAGCACGAGCCTAGAAACAAGTTCTAGGTATACTGCACAACACAGCTCCCGTGAAGGAACAGGTGCTCACCTTCACGTCCATGGAACCCAGGCAGTCTATGAGGAGAGACATAAAAGGATCCAACATTTCCAGGACATGTTCACTTGAAGACTTGATCTTGGAAGTCTTCAGACTAAGATGCAACAGCTAGAAGATTTTAAAAAGATACTTGACATCAGTTGCCCCTAAGACCAAATGAGTGAGGTAAAGGTGAAATGATTTTAAGAGACCAATGTGAAATGTTAAGATGCTTCTATCTGAAATTATAAAAAGTGTGAAGAAAGGGGAACCACCTGGGAGAGTCTCAGTAAGTGAAGAAGGTGGGAGCTCACTGTGCAGCTGAGATTCGAAGTTCATTTACCAAATGGTTATTCCTCAGCATCTGCTTTGATTCCAGGTACTGGCTTGGCATGAAGGACATGGCAATAACCAAGATCAATCAGCAGTGTCACTGCCCTCGTGGATCTGAGCCAGGACGACAGACTCTAGGGAACAATTCACTATAAATGCAGGGTGCTTTGAGAGTTCTGGGGGGACCTGGGCAGAGGGAGGAGTAGATGGTGAGGTCCTGGGGTGGGAAAAGTGTGGTGACTTTAGAGAACTGAAGGGAAGCCACGTGTACAGGATGAGGCTATGCCCTTGTGGCCCAAATGAAGGACAGGGCTCTCTCCTGGGAAAAAAGGGAGCCAATGAAGGATTAAAAAAATATATACAATAAAACGATCAAATTTGTGTTTTCAAAAAATTTAGAGTAGTTCAGAGGTGCACACTCATGGGCAAAGCAACAGTGAAAGCACTGTAAATGTCAGGTCAGAATCATTAATTCTGAGAAAGTTATATCATCAAAGTACCAGCATTTCCAGCGGAAATGAGCAGTACTGGAAATTCAGTAGAGGATTAAAAGGCACAGACTGTGTGCAGCAAGTCTCACTTTAAGGTTAATTCTTACCCGAAGTCCAGACTCAATAAATATGTGCATGTTGGTTTTCTTGCTCACAACAGCTTTCTGCCCGCCTCGAACTGGAGTTGGGGGGAGCAGAAGACAACTCTGGGGTGGCAGATGTGGATCTGGTGCAGGGGCTGCTGGATTTCTGTCAATCAAGTGGAATGAAAACTAGTAGAAAGCACACTGTATGCTGCATCCCTGGAAGCTACCATGGCCCCTTCTGGTGAGGTGAGTCCAGTACCAAATAATGTGCTCTTTGCCGTGGGTTTTTTTCCCCCTTAACCACAAGACACCGAAGAGGTGATTAGGTTGTTGATCAAAGTTTCTAGAACCCCAGAAACAGAGGTCAGAGGGATGAACACATTTAAATGAAGATGAACTGCGAGGGGACACTCCCTTCCTTTGATTTCTGAAAACAAATGCCAAGGAGTCTCTTTCAGAATACAGAAGCAAAATTCAAAGGAAGTTTACAAATAAGGTATTTAAAATCTTTGGAGGTCTAAATCTCTGATCAGAACAAGAAGTATATATTTTAAGTCTATCCCAACTTTGATTCAATAAATATCTAAAACAAAAGTGGCATTAAGTAAATGTCAAAATAATTGGTTGCCTTCACAGCTACCGCATTCAGCAGAAACAATCTTGTGTTGACATGTATTACCTGGAAGGACCTCAGCCCAAACACCACAAAGTAGTACCATCTTACAACTCAGATAAATATACATTTTTTTCCCTACTAAAGCAAATTATTAAATGAACCCACTTCAGAGTAATTGAGTACTAAATGGCTTATTAGAAGTATGAAACTAAAGGATAGTTGTTTTTTTTTTCAAACTTACTTTTCCTTCTCTGTTAACAGGGGTAGATTTTCGCTAAGCAAACCGTAACTAAGCAACAGAATGGATTCTGCCGTCATTTCCTGGTTTACAAGTAATCCTGCTATGATTCGACGTAAGGTTTCATGAACTTTCCGGGCCAGTTTTAAACTCGTGGTATTTTGCAAGATCTAAAGGCAGACATAAATGCACGCTGAGGTAACACAGAACTGCATTTTGATTTGTTATAATAGTAGTTTTCCTTTATATATTAACTTTTTAAAATATGCTTTTTGCTAATTAAAAAAGAAACACGTTCTTAATAAAATTTCAAACATAGATATAACATATAAAGTCAAATATACCCATGACCTCAGCCCCAGAGATAACCACTGCCAGCTGTGTATGCTGCTGGATTTCTTGTGCCTCCTTGGCATTCTCTTTGTTGATGAGGTCTGGGCACAGGGCTGGAGATAGGATGTGACACTTGGGAGATGTCAGCCTTCCAAGTGCATTAAATGGGGTGGTTTATAGGCAAGCACATACACATAACACAACATCAACAAAATGCAGTCACTACTCACAGGAAACCATGCTAAGGAAGTGGTGTGACGGCCAGGCCTCAGGGCTGGATATTAGTTATTGGGCCAAATCAGAGGAACTTAATGGGACCCCAGCACCATCAACCCCAGTACAACCCTCAGCAAGTCATAGCTATTCCTCTGCACAGGACATGGATTAGTAACTTTGATTACCTTGGAGGGACTTGATAATTTACATGGAAAATAAGTGTGCTTTGTCAACTCTTTTTCATCCTCAAAACATATCTAACATTCTTAGATCAGGCTCAGATAAGCTAAATGCATTCTAGGAACAATTAGGGAGTTAATCTAGCACCAAACATGTGGAATTAGCACAGAGAACACTATGAAGGTAGGTAAATGACAGTCCCTGCCCAGTAGGAAAGGCAGAATGAAAATGGTGGAAAGAATGTGAGATTTGGATCAGAAAGATCTGGAATTAAATCCTGACTTTTCTCCTTAGCCATGTTCCTTTCTATCTTTCTAAGCCTGAATTTTCTCATCTGTAAAACGGAAGTACTGTCAATCTCAGGGGACGATTGTGCAGATTAGAAGAGATAGCACAGTGCTAAGAACATGGGTATCTGTTCAATAAATGCCAGTTCTCTTCCTCCTGGCAATCTGGGAGCAGCAGTCTGACTCCAAAGGCTATGTTCTTAGCTGCTGACGGGACCCAGCTGTATAATTCACCTGTAGTTCAATTCTTGTTGCCTTTCCTTTTGCATCTCATGGTTTATATTAGGGACTCTGATTCTTGGATCAGAATCCAAGAATCAGAATCAGCGGAACCAGAATGCACTGAGCTGCCAGCCGCGTGGTACTGGTGCCCTTAGCACCAAAGCAAATCATGATGCTCAAGGCCCTTTTCAAGAACTCATGATACTGTACAGTGGGGATCCCCTTTATTACATTCAAGTCCTTACCTCTTTTAGTGGAAGGATAAGTTTTGTAACCTGATCTTTTCCTACAAACTTGCCCAAGATTTCATAAGAATCATAACTCTTGCTTCTTCGTGCCTCCATGACCTTGGAGAGGATCTGCTTTACTTCCTTTTCTTCAGCAATGGCACCAAACAACTCATGGTTAAAAATCTTTAAAAGAAAAAAAGCCAAATGGCAATTATGTGCACTCAGCAACTTATGCCAACATAAGCAGTCTTTGAAAATGCGTGGTATGTCCAAGTCAAGGATTAAAATTAGACAATAGGAATTTCTATTAGATTTCACCTTTTTCAATGTAGTTTAGGGACCAATTACTTAAAAACAAATACAGAAACACTTCAAGGTTTACACCAATGGAAAACAAAAGAAAAATACCAGGTAGATTGACATATATATTTGTATAATATATAAACAGGCACTTCTTTGATATTATCAAAGAGTAGCTTAATTTCTCTTTAAGAAATTCTCATATTTGTAACTTAATTATCAAAATTAATGCATTTAATTAAAAATGTAGTGTCTACATTTTTAATGAATAAACAAACGATTGTGTGCCAAATTTAATGTCTTTCTAATTCTACCCCCCAAATTATCATATTATCTGATTTTAAATTGTTATTATTTTTTCACTATTCTAAATAAAGCTCTAATGAATATACTTTTGTACAAACCCCAGACCACACCTCTGATTTTACCAGCTCAAGACCTACTAGCAACAGCAGAGTGCCCATCTCACATCACTTAAGTCTCAACTTTTTAAACCTCTGCTAGCCTAAGAGATGAGATAGTACATTATTTTCATATTTGTAGGCTATTATTTCTTATTTTGTGAACAGATTTGTGTTCTTTGACCTCTTAAAAAAAATTTAGAATTCCTTTCTCTAAATCTTACCTCAATCATTATATCCAAACAAGAGTCCAAATTCCCAACTTGCAGCTTGTTGGTGAGGCCTTGCAGCAACATGTAAACAGTGAAAGTTAGCACATGGACCTAAAACGAAACGTATAATAAGAATATGGATGGCTAAGAACACCACAGTAGAAAAAACAAGATTTAGAAGTATGGCAGGTGCACACTCAGATTATATATCTGTAATTATTGCAGGGAGAAGCTTTGACAAATGACACATACTTATATTACTGCCTAAAATCCTTTAACCAGATGGTCCCTTTGTAGAAAAGATGCTCAGAAACACATCACCATGCTTAGGTTCTATTATTGTGACTAAATCAGGCCAATGATTTATAAAGAAGAGCACAAGTCTTGAACTTTTAAAAACCAATCTGTGAATTAAGGAGCCTGCCAACGATGAATGCAGTCAAACCCGGTACAAAAAGTGTTATGAAGGAAACAAGTTTTTGCCCTTCACAGTGATCACAGCTAACATTCCTTAGAGCTTACTATGGGCTAGGCACTGTATTAATACCCCACATGTACTGAATCATTTAATCCTCACCCACTCTATCTATGGCATAGGTGCTACATTATCAGCATTTTCAGATGAAGAAGCTGAGGCACAAAAAGGTCAATCAAACTTGCCCAAGGTTACATGAATAGGAAATGGTGGAGTCAGGATTTGAAACCAGATAATGCCAGAGTATACAGAGTACACAAAAGGGTGTATTCTGTATACTGCTTCCGGTGCTGTAAATTATCAAGGTAAATATCAGATAATGATCATACAGTAAGAAAATACACATGGCTGTCAATATACAGATTGGATTTTAAAGGCATAATTTCATATGTATCTACTTATGATCTTTAAATACTTTTATATATATAAAATATTTGCTGAGGACTTTATATAATTTTTAAAAATCCTTTTGGGGGGGTGAAGAATGAAACTCGAAGACTACAATTTTGGTTCTGTCTACATGATTAATACTAATACCCAAACTGCTGTTCTCTCATCCTTATTTTACTTACTTTAACGAATAATGAGACAGACTGGAAGAACAGGTGGTTAAAGAAAAAAGGGCTACTTGTTTAAATACCTCAGGCGCTCAATTAAATGTGTGAATGAATCCTCAAAGACAGCTGTACTGTATTCATCCTGGTATGTTCAGTGCCCAAGAGCACCTCACACAAAGTAGCCATGAAATACAGGCTGGTTGAAAGAATAAACATGGACACTGACAGGGGCTCCGGTTCCGGGTGAGATGGAGAAAGCACACTCTATCCCACTGAGTGTAGCTATAAGCCCCAGACAGGATGCACAGAGCTGCAACTGGGGAAAAACACCACAGTGCAAGTACCACCAAACTCCCAGTGCGTTTACCCCTGGTTTCTATACAGTCATAGATGTGGGGACTGCAGCAGCCACAACTCTGCTGGGAGACCTTCCTTTCCCATTGGGACTGCAGTTCTGAGAGGATGGGCCAACTAGCTGCTTTTCTCCTTCTCTGTCTTGCCACTACTTAGCCTCTGTGTGGGTACAGCTGTGGGAAATGCACGGCAAAGTGGGAGAAATAAAGCCCCAGCTTTCCAGCTGGAGGTGTGAAATAAGTGGAAAAACAATGTGTTAGCAAAGAATCAGAAGATATAAGGAACTAAATGGAAACTTTACAACTGAAAAAAACCAAACAGACCAATAATTGAAATAAGAAAATTTACTAGATGGGTCCAATAGCAGGATGGAGATTAAAGAGGAAGGGGTCAGTGAACTTGAAGATGAAACAATAGAAATTATGCTATCTAAACAGAAAGGAAGGAGACTGAAAAAGAAAAAAATGGAGCCTCAGGGATGGATGGGACCCCCCAAAAAAAGTCGAACAGGAGTCCCAGGAGAGGAGAAAGAGTGCAGTGCAGAAAAAGTATTTGAAGAAATAATGGCTGAAAGAAAACTCCCCAATGTGCTTGAGAAGCTCAACAAACCTCAAACAGGGTAAACCCAAAGAAATCCACATTCATAATCTAACTGCTGAAAAATAAAGACAAAGTCTTTAAAGCTGCCAGAGAAAAATAATGCATTACTTAGAGGGGAAGAATAATTTAATTATTCATCAGAAAGGCCAGAGGAAGTTGCATGACAATTTTACAGTGATGAAAGAAAAGAAATAACTGTCAATGCAAAAGTATATATCCAGTGACAACATCCTTCAGGAATGAAGGTGAAACAAGACATTCACAGGGGAAGGAAAACGAAGAGCATCCGTTGCCACCACACTTGCTCTATGAGCTTGCCTAGACCAAAGGGAAATGACACCAGGAAGAAATTTGGAAATTCAGAAATGAAGGAAGAGCAGTAGAAATGATAAATATCTGGACATATTTGAGGATTAAAAGCAAAAACTCTAAGGCCACTTGATAAGTTTTCAACATATACTTTTTTTTTTTTTTTTTTT
>NW_006792108.1:1388325-1422603 GCF_000442215.2 Lipotes vexillifer | reverse complement strand
TTTGCGGTACGCGGGCCTCTCACTGTTGTGGCCTCTCCCGTTGCGGAGCACAGGCTCTGGACACACAGGCTCAGCGGTTACGGCTCACAGGCCCAGCTGCTCCACGGCATGTGGGATCTTCCCGGACCGGGGCACGAACCCGCGTCCCCTGCATTGGCAGGCGGACTCTCAACCACTGCACCACCAGGGAAGCCCAACATATAAGTTTTCAGCAAAGTAATACATAAACAACTTTTAAACAAAGGAAGGGTGAAGGGATCTATAGGGTAATAAGGTTTTTACATTCCACTTGAAGTGGTAAAATACTGATTCTAAATAGATTATTAAAAATTTAGTATGGATATGGTAACCTGGAGCAACCACTAAAACACTATACAAAGAGAGACAGTGACAATGAATACTGATATTTTTAGTGTGTTACTTATAACCTATAGAATAGGAACCTACCTATGAACAAATTAGGACTTGGAAGGTCAAGCTAACTACCAGAAGTCTTGGCTGGGTACTCGAGAAAAACAAGTTGCAGTGTTTCTCAAACTTTAGATCACTCAGGGATCTTATTAAGATGCAGATTCTGTAGGTCAGTTGTAGGGTCCTAATCATACTTCTAACAATCTCCCAGGTGCTGCTGATGCCACTTGTCCAGGGCCCACACTTGGAGTAGCAAGACAGCCAGGTAACTACTCAAAGAGCTTTGTATTCCACCTGGTGTTCTTATTAATTTTATGACATGTCATACATTTCAACTCTTAAACAAATGACTATGTTCTTTATTGTTCACATGTGTGGCTACACGTTCAATATACCTTCAGTAAGAATTTTATTAAGAACTCAGAGAATACAAAACTTGATATCAAGTGACTTGAGAGAAAAACACAGGTTATGAAATGCAGGTCTATAAGGATCTTTTAAGAAATTAAATATAAGGGCTTTTTAAAAAACAGATTTTTAAAAATATTGATTAAAAAATTTTAAATATGCTTGCTTGCTCTCTCAGTAGATCAACTTTACAAAAGATAGACCCAAAGTATCATGACTTAGTGTTTAAAGTGCAACTATTTGAACCCCAACCCAATTTGGATATAAAGTACATGATGCAATTTACCTGATAGCCACGCACAAGGGTAGTCTGTAATTCTTTTAAAATATATTGCAGGTAATGCACACCCAGATCCTCTATTATTTTTGCAAGAGTGCTGCGAGCAATGTCTCTGATTTCCTGTGCTCTGTTCTTGAGGAGGGCACACACTTTCAGCAAAATACTAGAACATGAGAAATTAATTGACTAATTAAAATAACAGAACCAAATAAAAATATAAATATCCTTTAGTTTCTGAATCACTCATAACCCAAATTATGCCAATTAGGATTCTAAATTACAGCAAATTGTGCCAGTACCTCTCTTCCTGACAAAAGAGAAGATAGAACCAATTTTTGAGTTTTACTGAACTTTTCTGATTTGTTACACAGCATACCTTGGCAGATTAGCTTCCATAACTTGCTGTGGAAGGGACTGCATCAGTTTAACCATGGCAAAAGCTAAAGGAACTCGGGCTACTTCCTCATCATTCACAGCCTTTGATTTTATGAGTTTGTGTTCTTCTTCTCTTTTAGTCTGTAAGAAAAATTTAGGTTAAACTAAAACGAAAATAAATGGATTAGGGACCTACCAACACTACAGCCTTGCAGGTGAAAGATAAGCTCTTTTGATATATCTTATATCCATTTCTAAGTTTAATGTCTTAAAAAACAAACTCAATTATGCAATTTGATGACCCTCCAAAAATTATAAAAATAATATGAATAAGAATATTCTTTCCAAAGGAGCAATCAACCAATCAATCAATAAAACCAAGTATTCACTGATGTGGGGTTAAGACTGTTGTGTAATATTTAAAAAGTCACATAAAATTTGTGTTAATTGGGACTTTCCGGTGTTTAAGTGACATCGTTGGTACATAAAAAAATATGGTGCCTCAAATAAACTTTATTTACAAATATACAAAATGATGAAGTCGGTATTTTACATCAAGGGTTGGAAAACTTTCTGTAAAGGGTCAGATAGTAAGTAATTTTGACTTTATGGCCGCTATTGAAGCTACTCAATTTTGCTATTGTAAGGCAAAAGCAGAATTAGACAATATGTAAATGAATGGGGTGTAACTGAGTTCCAAAAAAACTTTATTTACAAAAACAGGCTGCAAGCTAGATTCAGCCCATGGGCCACAGTTTGCCAGCTCAAGTTTTACACTGAGAAGGAAAGGCTCTGGCTTCATGAGAATGCACTCCTAAAATGTTACCCCTATTAAACAAGAAAAAGATGTATTTTTGTTTTCTTCCTTTTTTTAAAAAAATTTTTTGGTCACGCTGCATGGCATGCGGGAATCTTAGTTCCCCGACCAGGGATCGAACCCACACCCCCTGCACTGGAAGCATGGAGTCTTAACCACTGGAATGCCAGGGAAGTACTGAAAAAGATGTATTTTTGAATAGCAGAGAAGTGGCCAAGAAGTAGAAAAGGGAAACATACTCTAATTTTTAATAAACTTTTTTGGAAATAGGAGTCATCTTAATGTCTACTTTGGAGATAGAAAAGCATATATCTACCAGTATCAAAATCATAATGAAGAAGAAACATTACTACCTTAGCTGCAGAGATGAACCTGAAGATGATGAGATAAGAGAAGGGAGGTGAACTGTGAAATGTAGAGATAAAAGAAAATCCAAAAGCTGATGTCAATCCACATAGTTAGGAGCCTCAGTCTGACAGGGCCCCACGGACACCCCACAGGTTCACACAGACCTGCTGGGCCCCAAACAGAATGATTACCGTAGATGCCAGACATTTATGGAGCCTGGGGAGGATGTCCCCAGTTATGGTTCCTTGGATATTTTTAATTGTTTTCTCCAATTCTTCCTTATTCCAAGGAAGGAAAGAGATGGACTTTGTGATACACTCGGATTCCTTAGCTGCTGTCCCTTCACAATCATCTGGATCAGGGTTTTCTAGCTCTTCATTCTTGTCTGACAAAGTCTTACATCCATCTTCCTTCTCATCATCATCCATATGCTCTAATTCCATGGCTTCATGCTCTGGCAACTCAATCTCTTCTATGGTGTCTATGTTTAGTAAACAACAAAAATCACCTTAAATTAAATAAGGAAACAACACAGTTGTGTTAAGTAGTCTTTTCTACTAACATCTAATAAAAAATATCACTGACTATAAGGGCAAGATAAGGGCTGAGGAAACACCAGTAAATGAGAGTGTTATGGTCCTTCATTTTCTTACAGTTAGCCTAATGAGGAATAGAGACAAGTAAACTGATAATTATAAAAAAAAAAGTGTGGAATAGTAAGCAAGTACAGGGTACTTTGGGATCACATGGAGAGGCTGGGGGGAGGAGGGCTCTTAACCAAAAGAAAGCTTCCAAAGTACTGTGGTTGGAGGTTACCAAAAGCAAAAACCTACATTCATGAACATGAAAATCCTAATGGCAGCCAACAAGTCTCATGCAGAAACGTACCTTATTATATTCAATTTATTAAAGAAACCTGGGCAGTATTGTAGAGAAAAGTCCAGACTTGGCTCTGCTAACAAGCCATGTGACTACAGTCAATTACCTTAACCCTCATGGGCTTTGCATTCTTCACCAGTAAACTGTAGATGGCACCTACTTGCAAGGCTATTGTTAGGATTAAATGTGACAAAGCCTATACTGTGCCTAAAATATATTTCTGACACTTCATTGACTTTCAAAAAAATGATAGCTATTAGTCTTCATTTTTTTTTTACTGGCCGTGTAGCTTTGGGAAAGTCACTTTACTCTTGAATCTCAATTTCTCGTATCAAAAATATGCAGTAACTAACACCTAAGGTTCTTGTAAGGTTCTTATGAGGACAAATGAGATAATGTCTATAAAAGCACATTTCACAGTAGATGCTCACTAACTGTTTCAAACTCCATTCATACCTAAGAAGAAAACAGTGAAGTGAATTAATATTTTAATGTTTCTGTTTATGCAAAATTTCAAAATGCAGATTCAATTGACTGAAGATAAACTAAGAGGCTTTAGTACATTAATTATATAAAATACAAATGGTTTCTACAAATTCAAAACAGTTTTTCTCTTCATCAGTGTGGCTCTTGAGTGATTTGATAATGAATCAAAGAATTAGAAAATTTTCAGTAGGAACACTGCAGTAATGCAAACTAAGGGCCAAGATATTTCAATGTCTTTAGGCAAAACAATTAGAATAAATACCTTGGCCTACTTAAGTGTTTATTCTTTTCCTTATTTTTCTGTGATGGCTAAATCCTTTAGAGTCTGATGTTCAATGAGCAGTAGTACTAGGTATCTTTACCTCATTCTGTTTTTAAAGTAAAGGCTTTTAATGTTTTACCATTGAGTATGATGTTTCATTAGGCTTTTTTTTTTTTTTTTTTTGGCCACGCCACACAGCATGCAAGATCTTAGTTCCCTGACCAGGAATGGAACTGGTGCCCCCTGCAGTGGAAGCGTGGAGTCTTAACCACTGGACCACCCGGGAAGTCCTATCATTTATTTGGTTGGTTCGCTGGTTATCTATTTATCTATCTATCTATCTATCTATCTATCTATCTATCTATCTATCTAGGGCTGCATCAGGTCTTAGTTGTGGCACACGGGATCTTTAGTTGTGGCGTGCAGGCTTCTCTCTAGTTGTGGTGTGCGGGTTTTTTCCTCTCTCTAGTTGTGGTGTGGGCTTCTCTCTAGTGTGGAGCACGGGTTTTTTCTCTCTCTAGTTGTGGCGTGGGCTCCAGAGCGCGTGGGCTCTGCAGTTTGTGGCACACGGGCTCTCTTGATGAGGCACACAAGCTCAGTAGGTGTGGCATGTGGGCTTAGGTGCCCCATGGCATGTGAGATCCTAGTTCCCCAACCAGGGATCAAACCTGTGCAACCTGCATTGGAAGGTGGATTCTTTACCACTGGACCATCAGGGAAGTCCCCCATCATTAGGTTTTTAAAACACATCTTTTAACAGGTTAAGGAAATTTCTATCTATTCCTTGTTTGATAATTGCTTTTATTATGAATGGATATTGAATTTAATCAAATGTTCCCCCTGTGTCTATATAGATGATCACATTTTTTTGTTTGCTAATGTGTTAAGTTCCATTAACCAATCACCAACTTCATGAGTTAGTGGGGGCTTCCTCTTTTTCAGTCACCTGAAATAGCTGATGTAAGGTTGAAATGATCTATTCCTTGAGTGTTTGTAAAACTTGCCTATAAAACAGTCTAGACCTGGCATTTTCATCAGAAGAAAATTTTTAACTACAGATTCCACTTCTTTAATCATTAGAGATCTATTCAGATTTTCTATTTCTTCTAAAGTCAGTTTTTGTATTTTATTTTTCTAAGAATTTGAACATTTCACCCAAGTATTCAAATTTATAAGTGCAAAGATCACAATGTTATTTTACCTTTTTCATTTAATTGTGATCTTTTAAAATTCTTAATATTTATTATGCCTTCTATTGTCATTGGTCAATCTTGTCAGAGGTTTGCCAATTTATGATCTCTTCAAAGACTGATTTTTATTTTTGATGATCCTCTCTGTTGTATCTACTTTATATTTCATTAACTGTGCTCTAATTTTTAATTCTTAGACTTTCTTTGCATTCACTGCTTAACGTTCCTTCTACACATTAAGGTGATATAATTGAATTTCTGTGTAAATAATCTACAGATCAGATTTTTTCACCCATACAATTTAGTCTGGACTTCTCTACTGTTAAATAAGTTTTTTACAAAAATACTCAAACCATTCATTTTAACTTCCTCCTGACTCATTTTCACTGGTCACTGCTACAAGAGCAGAAAAAGGGAGTAAACTGAATTTTGCTATCTTTAATTCACGATCATAAAGTATCCAAGGATAGGAAGGAAATCTAGTTTAAGAAAGTTTAAAAAACTTACTCTCTTCCCTCTGAAGTTTTCTCATTTGTTCTTCCAGAGTTTTGTGGTCAAAGTGGAATGCTTCTAACACTATCACTAGCAAACTGTCAAAAAAATTTTCACAGAAACGTTCATTTGATTAATAATATCACTTGACTATTAAAAAGAGAGGAAAGTTAAAGACTTATAAACATTAAAATTATTTTTACCAGTCTTAGGTATTTTTTCAGTTTAACAAGTCATAATATCACCTCACTGATACAAGGTAAAAGTAAACTGAGATTGTACAAAGGTTGTTTCAGAAAATAATCCAAAATTTACATTTTAACAAAAAAACAAAAATAAGCAGTTTGACCATACCTGACACCCAACTTTTGATTGATCTGTCCCGCCTGTAAGACATGAATGAAATGTTTCAAGTAATATATATATGCCGACCAAGAGAGATGTTTGCAAATAGCTCCAATAACCTCTGTGGCAGCAATGGTTATATTTTCATGCTGTAAAACAAATCAAGAGCATCAGTAAGTATTTGCAAATAAAGTACACAGCTAACTTGGTGCATTAAAAAGCTTAGACAGTAGGTGATCAGCAATTATAGAAAGGAAAGAACGCCCAAACTATCCTCCATTGTTTTCCCCTAGCTCTAGGAAAAGATGCTATCAATGAAAGGAATGACATCTTCCTCTCATTAAAGGATATTAACACATTTTGTTTTCTATTCCACTCAGACCTCCCTGATTGGTTCAAGCCTACAGACTGAATGAAGTAAATTCAATGTGTAAAAGTTGACAAATGTCAGAATCAACTACAGATTGCACCGCTGAGCATTCGTAAGTCCGATGCAACGGAGATAGCTCTTTCAGACCACAGTGGAGAACAGGAGCTGGATTTACCCTCACACCTTAAACCAGAAAAGTAGACAAAAATATATGAAACAGTTTTCAGACTTTGGACATCAAATAGTGCAGGACAGTGACTCCTGAGAGAAAGGAAACAAATGAAATGAGCCGTATAGTTACCCCAATTCATTGTGTGGGGATAACTGTCAGGTCACAGCACATGAGAAGAAACCCAAAAAGGGCCCCATGTCTCCCTGAGTTAAGGGGGCAGAGTTGAGGCTGTGGAGCTAGAGTCCTCAGGGCAGAGAACCAGACAGAAGAGCTACACAGAGAAAAGCTGCCCAGAGAAAGAGCTCCTTAAGCTTCATCTGAGAACTGATCAGTACACACGAGTAAGGAGGAGACAGGGAAAGAACCACCAAAAAGGAAAAGATGAAACACTCATCTAAGACCACACAGGGATGAGAATAGATCATGTTCCTATCAGCCAGAGTAAAAAAACCTCATGATACATGAAGCATTAGGTATTCAGGTACTCAGAAAGTTAGTGCCTCAGTGGTAGGTTCAAGTAAGCACCAGACTAAAGGCTGCTCGTGCCTAACAGAGCTTAAAAGCGAGCCTCAAAAGGACCAGACAGGACTTCCCTCGTGGCACAGTGGTTAAGAATCCGCCTGCCAATGCAGGGGACATGGGTTCGATCTCTGGTCCTGGAAGATTCCACATGCCGCAGAGCAATTAAGCCTGTGCACCACAACTACTGAGCCTGTGCTCTAGAGCCCGTGAGCCACAACTACTGAGCCCACATGCCACAACTACTGAAGCCCACTTGCCTAGAGCCCATGCTCCGCAACATGAGAAGCCACCATAATCATAAGCCGGCGCACCGCAACGAAGAGTAGCCCCTGCTCACCACAACTAGAGAAAGCCCGCGTGCAGCAACGAAGACCCAACACAGCCAAAAATAAATAAATAAATAAATATAAAAAAGAAAAAGGACCAGACTACTCACAAGTAGCCCAACTGCATCTGAAAAAAATTCTCAGGAACACTTAAATACAAAAACATCCAGCACCCAGCAAAGTCACATTCACAATGTCTGGCATCTGAAAGATAGCTACAAGGCATACAAAGAAGCAGAAAATAACTCTAATGAGAAGAAAAATCAACCCATCGAAATGGACACAGAAATGACACAGATGATACAGACTTAATAGTAGACATAGATATTAAAACAACTGACATAATTATTGATATATTCCACTCGATCAAGGGAAAGGAAAGCATGGGCATGTTAAGGGGAGACATGTAAGAAAAAGGCCCAAATTGAACTTTTAGAGATGGAAAAGACAATTCTGAGGAAAGATACACTGGATGGGATTAACGGTAGATTAGACAAAGCAGAAGAAAAGATTAGTGAAATTGAAGACATGGCAATAGAAGAATGAAACAAAATGAAACCCAGAAGGGAAAAAAGAAAGACTATTTAAAAAAAAAAAAAAAAAGAGTGTCAGTGAGTTATGGGACAACTTGGAATGGAATACAATGGAATCTCCAAAGTCAAGAATGGGAACCAAAAATATCTTTGAAGAAGTAATGGCCCCAAATTTCAAAGTTTGACAAACACTATCAATCTATAGATTCAAGAAGCTCAACAAACCCCAAGCACAAGACACTAAGGCACATCATAATTTAATGGCTTAAAGTCAGTGATAAAGAGAAAATTTTATAGCCAGCCAGGGAAAAAAAAAGATATATTCCACTCAGAGGAACAAAGACTGACTTCCTTTAGAGACAATATAAACCAGAAATCAGTAGAGTAGTATCTTTAAAATACTGGGGAAAAACTCAAAACCTGTGAAATTAGAATTCCATACTTAGAAACATTATCTTTCAAAAACAAAGATGAGAAAGGACAAACAAAAGCTGAAGGAATCCATTACCAGTAGACCTGCACTACAAAAAATTTAAAGAAAGTCTTCCTGTCAAAAGTAAAACGATACAGGATGAGTATTTGCATCTACACAAAGGAATGAAGAGCACTGGAAATTACTGATCTAATATGGAAGCAAATACAAAAGATCTTTTCTTTAGTTTTAAGGATCTCTTTAAAAGATAATTGATGGTTTGAAGCCAAAACAACAACAGTGTACTGTGTGGTTTAAAACTAACATACAGGTAAAACTTATGAAAAAAAATAGTACAAAGATAGCTAATAAACCAATGGAGATAAAATAAAATCATTAAAGGATATCCAATTAATCCAATAGAAGAAGAAAAGGAGGAAAGGGGAAAAAAACAGAACAAATGCAAAATAAATAACAAGATCATAGATTTAAGCCCAACCATATTAATAATCATATTAAATGCAAATGGTCTAAAACCAATTAAAAGGCAGAAACTGTCAGATTGGATTAAAAAAAGCAAGATTCAGCTATATGCTACCTACAAGAAACCAACTTTAAAAGTAAAATAACAAATAGGTTAAAAATAAAAGACTGTAGAAAGGTATACCATAACAATACCAATTAAAGCTAAATATAATTTATTTTTTTCATCTACACCTCTTTCGTATTTTACTGCCATCTAACTATGAGCTGCTTACTGGCTCTTCAAACTGGAATTTAGGGATGCATTCTTTTATCCACTTTAGAAATTCTTAAAAATTTTTTGAATATCCGGAAATAATAGAGGAAACCTATCCTTGAACAAGATCATATAATCAACAGTATAAATTCAAGTCACAAATCCTGATATTATCTCAGTTAGACTCAAATATTTATCAAGTCTTTACCATGTGCCAGGCACTGTTCTTACGCACTATGAGGTATAAAAGTGAAGACATTCTGAGTTCAAATACCAGTTCTGACTCTGTTTTTGAGAAAGTTCTATAACCTCACATATTCTCAGTTTACTCCCCTATAAAATAATGATAACAGTCCCTACCCCATAGGGTTGAGTTGTTGTGAGGATGAAATCAGATTACATATGAAAGTACTTAGTATTGTGTCTGTACCTGGTATAGAGCTAAAGAAAAGGCAGCTGTTGTTTTATTTCATTTCTTATGAGCCATTTGGGAAAACAATGAGAATTAAGGTCTATGATACAAAAATAATAGTATGCCATCTTAGTAATGTGATCATTTCTAAGCGAGGAAATATTTTGTGGTTGGCCTTTGTGAGCTAATAATAGCAAAAATAAAATAATAGCCACCAAATTTAGAGCAAGTGCCAGGCACAATTTTAAGGGCTTTAGAACGATTCTAGGACTGTAATTATGGTGACAACATCAGTATGGATGCCACCAACCCCATCTACATTTTGGAAAAGTGTGTCATGGTACAAGGAGAAGCTTACTGGTTTCTAGATCTAATGCCCTACCTTGATCATTTTCTCATCAAAAACTGGAGCCATGGCATAAGGCATGATGTAATTCTGAAGAGATTTAGAAGACAGCACAATTTTGCCTTCCATTAGTTGTTTTGCCAATTTCTTCAGGGCTCTTGCTCTTCTGTGGATCTACGAATCAGATAAAATATGAATTAGTTACTGAATAATCTCACCTACAACCAGCTCTGTTTCAGTATCATGTTCCTCTTCTGTGAAAAGATTAAAAGAGTGAAATACAGTCCATGTGTTACATGAGCAAACACTTGTGCCTTGATTTGCTTTCAGAGACATAATCCATAGTATTTCTTTGCCAATGGATCCTAGAGCATTTAAACGTCTTAGGAAATGGCAGGGAAAGGTGACACCATTATTGTGGTTTGTAATACCACTGAGGAAATCAGACCCCAGGAAACAATCATCTCCTATGCAAATTTGACGATCACAAAGACCAAGGAATGAGAAGCTCAGAACTTTTTGGAAAATTAAAATATATCTTTTTCTTTTTTTTCCTTTTCCTTTTTTTTTTGGCCGTGCTATGTGGCTTGTGGAGTCTTAGATCCCTGACTAGGGATTGAACCTCAGCCCTTGGCAGTGAAAGCACGGAGTCCTAACCACTGGACAGCCGGGGAATTCCCTAAAATATATCATTTTAAATGAGACAGAACGGTTTGAAACACTTGTTTATAGACAAGAAAAAGAAAGCAGAATTGTCTTCTACCTGAATGTGCTTCATATTCTCAAAGAAGTCCATTTCTGGATCATGGCAATCAGTTAGCTGTACCAAGTCTTTAAATTCTGGTTGATCTGGAAAGGTTTGAATTAAACAGGAAAGCAGCGTGGTATAATCTTGTTGAATACTCTGCAAACATGGAGTTGAGAAAAAAAATTTTTTTTTAATTTTAAAAAGAATTTGCTTCTTAGGTAATACAAAGAAACACCAAAAAAGTCATTATAATTTTTTAAAAAGTAAAACATTCCCACTGAAACAACAAACTATATAAAATCAGAAGTGACTGCCCTCTTCTCCGTTCCTACTCCCCTGTTGAAAGTTTGCTGAATATTTATACAGTCAAGTATTTTAATTAAGTGTACTAAGCCTGACTGCTTTTCTACACAACTACAGCAGAAGTAGGGAAAAACAAAAACAAAAACAAAACCCATAGATAGTAGTACTTAATTGCAAACCTCAATACCTCTGTCTGGCTCTTCAATCCTTTCCTCAATTTCTCCAGGAGTGAACGATGAATGATTTCTCTATATTCTTTCTCTGTGACATTCAAAGCAGCAAGCTTTTTGATGATATTCATCAAGCACATGCTTGCATTATCACTTAAAGACATGTCTCCTAACTGGACACAGGAAAAAACCCAAATTATTCTGTATAATAACTATAATATTGAATATTATTTCCCAGTGAAAGAGTTTATAATATTTAGCCACTGTTCTGTATAAAACTCTCTACTAAAAAAAAGTCCCACAGGTATTTCATACTTAAGGAAGAACCAAACATAGGGTTGGGAGGAATACAGTAAATGACTTTGAAAAGTCATGCTTACTGAGAAGTGTCAGTAATTTCAGAAAATACTATGAGATGTACTATTTTTTTATTACTGATTTTGCCTTTATTTAGAAATTTGGTATTTTATCTGTCATGGATTTTTTTTCTTTTTCTTTTTTTCATTTTTTATTGAAGTATAGTTGATGTAGAGATGTGTTTTTTAATTAGCTTTATTTCTCAAAGCAAACAGAACAAAAGGTTCACTAAAGCCAGTTTTCAATATTCAAAATCAGGTGATCACTTACAATGACACAGTTGGCTGGTATAATTCTGGTTAGCTGCTTCAGAGTTCCTGGTTTAAGGAATGTAGGTTGTGAGTGTAGAGAAAGTATTCCCAACTCAGCCAACCAGGCATTGATTCAGGTTCCCTCATGTTGAAATTTGATAAGATATATGAAGAATGAGCCCAAATGGGGAGATTACTCTTTCCTATATTACTTAATCCTTAATATCAGATGAACAACTATAAAATGCCACAAAAAGATTACTGATGTCACTACATAGTTAACTATTAACCAAGGGTTTCATTTTCCACATTTTTGAGTTTTAATTCATTTTAGCAACATGGCACTTAATATAGTTGCAAACCCCTTTTATTTCTACTATATTAATAAAAGAGGGCAAACTGTTAAATAATATGGTTACATAACTTAAAAATTGATATTTAACCGACACACTATGAAATTCACCCTTTTACTGTACAATTCAATGGTTTTCAGTATATTCAGAAGGCTTTATAACCGTCACCACTATCTAATTTCAGAACATTTTCATCACCCCCAAAGGAAACTCATTAGAAGTCACTCTCTCCGTTCCTCCTGCCCCTCACAGCTCCTGGTAACCACTAATTTACTTTCTGTCTCTGTGGATTTTCCTATTCTAATACACAGCTTTTCGACTTTTCAGTGCTTCCACATATATTATTTTATTCAAAATATCTGCCTTTCAAATCATGAGCATAACAGTATGGTCTTTGCCGAATAAAATATTCTACAACTAAAAGAAATTTTATATTAAAAATCCCATCCCCCTCCAAACCAAATTAAGAAATTAGGTCATTTAGTCATATTATCAAAACAATAAAAAAAATCATAAATTTTTGCTACAAAAACCTACCTCCATGTTATAGAAACAATTATGCATAACAGGAATTAGGTAGTTAACGTCCATGGTTTGCATCTCTTTAATATAAGAGGTGATAGTCTGGAACGCTGAGAAGCGAACATCAAAGTTGATATCATCAAGATGTCTTTGATCAAAGGCGTTAAGCTACGAGAAATGCCATTGAAACCATATAAATGAAGGTATATAAATCTTAAGTAAGGAATAATAATACTTTGGAAGCAAAAGAGACATAAGATTTTCTTTCTTACCTTGACAACATCAGTAATGTATTTTAATCCACTATCAAAATCAGAAAGAGTCTAAAAGGAATGAAAGCACTATATTATTAGTGAATAAAACCTTAACTTGTCTGCCTGCCTCCCTTTGACTCCCTGCCACAGTCAAATATATATGGAAACATCATATCAGCACCAAGCAAGCTGCTAATATGCATTCCACATCATAGTTATCTTTTGAAAAAGGGGTGATTTTGGGGTAAAAATGAATATTACAGACCTGGAAAACTGTACAAAGCAACTGTCTTGACAACTTGTTCTTAATAACTGAGAAGAGTTTTGCTAGAGGCTTGAGGAAGCTCGTAGGCTCCAGACAATGTTTCAACAGGTTTTGTACTGTCACCAGAATATCAACCTCTGTATCCTTAAGAAAAAATATTGAGAGAAATCATATTTCAGTAATTTATAAAACTGGTCAAATTGGCTTTAATATATTACAGCACAGAAAACAAATAAGTATAAATAAGAAGTAAAAGTAGTAGTACTTAGAAAAGTTATTACATAGTCTTTTAAAAGTTCTTAGCATTTTAACTTAACCAAAAACCTATAATAGTGTCCATTAACAGTTTCTTCCTTTAATTCTAATAGGAAATATGCATCGTTTTGAAAAATAATTTCTTCTATTTTCTAGTTAAAGAGCCAAGAAAAATGAACTTGCTGAGGAAAAATACACACTTCTGATTGTTCACAAATCTGTGGTCTTCTAAACTGAATTACTATAGAGTAGGAGTCATTCAGTATAACTCCTAAGGCCTTATAAATGAGTGTGCAAAATGGGAAGATTCTTTTAAGCAAGACTGAACTACGGTTTGAAAATCACATCAGAAACTCTAAACTATGCCTGAATATTAAAACAGTCTGACTTTTCATTCAGTTTGCCACTGTCACCATATTTAAGATCAATGCGTGTCTCAGGTTGCAGATTTGTTATTGATCAAAGTCAGAGAGGGAAAAAAATCCTGAAATGGATTAGAAGCTAAACAAAGGAAAATAAAGGGTTTGAGACTTTTACTGTAATGGTAGATGATGAGGTCTCCACCTTCTCACCTGCCCCCATCCCTCTTTCTGTCCCAAGTTTTCTCCTCTGTTTTCAATTTTATGTTTCTGTATGAAGTCTTTTCACAAATACTCTGGGATAAATACATCACAGAATCTAACCAAAAAAATTATTGTTTACAAATAAACCTAATAATAGAGTGCCACTTCAAAGACAAATAAATGTGCTGTGAATTCATGCCTGAGCAATATTGCCACGGTGGAGGAAAGGCAGGAGCAGTGTAATGAGCAGAGAACTTTGTTCTTTTTCTTTCATAAACTTGCTGATCCTGGAGAAGGAAAAAAAAATGGAATATGTAAGGAAGATATATAAGTTAAGAGTATTTCTCCAAGAAGTTAAACTTTTCGTAAAAAAACATCAGTGATGAAAGACCCAGGTGGCTTTTAAGTATGTGTGTATGTGTAAAAAGCTTAACTCAGTTATTTAGCAGTGCCCACTCTTATTTCCCTCCAACTTCAGGTTGGTGGCTACTATTCTATTGCTTTTGTAACATCTGATTGTGTAGGTGGGTTATAGTAAACTCCAATCCTATAATTAGTAATTGATAATTACTTATTTTGCAAGGAAACAACATTTTAAGTGCTAAGACTTGTTTTAGGTTTTATACACAACATTTCCATATAACTCCCAAAACAGCCCTATAATGTAGGAATTATTAACCCCACTTTGCCCAGAGAAAACTGTGGCTCAGAGAATTTGATGTCACAGAGCACGTCTTTCAAACCTAGTCTTTCTGGTGCCTAATCACTCATCATCTTCTCACTATCATGTAGCCTATGATAAAATTTAGTAAGTATATTTCCCATGGTTTCCCATTCTGCAAAACTTAGAAATACACTAGTATAAATAAAACATTTAAAAGAAGTTCCTGGAAGATTCTAATATATCATTTTTTTACTGTTGCTGAAAGTAACAGAAAAAATAAACTTTCAACAACTAAGTCCTGTAACAATTTAGATTTTAAGATAGAATCATTTTGTGCACTCAGATTCACTAACCAAGCACTTTATAGAAATCACAATTGTATATCAGGTCTAGCAGTATGTAGAGAATCTTTAAAGAGAATCTTTAAAAACCCTTGCAAGATCTTCTTGACTCTTAAAAGAACAAATACAGCAACCTGCTCTTTTAAATTACTTTTATCAATCACACTTAAAAAAAAGTCACAACTATGTGATCTCACATAACTCGAAATTTTAATTGAACAAAATACGTAAAGGCTAATAAACAGGCAAATCTATTAGTCTACCTTAGAATTTTGAAAAGTCTGTTATCTTTTATAATTAAATAAAGGCAGATGTCATAAAAGGTTTATTCCAGCAGAGAAAGAGAATTCTACATTAAAAATGGAGGACATTTAAAATACTGAAAACTTTTTTAGCTTATTACCTTGTTAAAACAAATGAAAAACCAAGCATAATTAAAAAAATTAAAACTACAGATGGTAATGTTATCTTTTAAGGACCAATGTATCACTTACTTTGAAAGAATGCCCAGTTCCTTACTGACTTGTGCTCTATTCTTCTTCTTTTTCACCTTTTCTGCACTTATTGTGGTTTTGCTGAGATACTGGAGAATTGCAGGTACACGAGGTAGAATTAATCGTCCTCCTATCGTGATAGACTCTGAAACAGTGATAAATGTACTGATTTTAATTAACTATGCTCTTAAGAGCTAACTATACAATATCTTCCTAATGACAGAAAAGGAAAGCACTCAATTACCATGAAAATTTAATATATTTCAACTCTAAATATTAAATAACTTTCTTCTTAGTCAAAACATCTATATCAGTAGCTAAATTAAAATTTTATGAGACCCTTGAGGATTTAAACCATTTTGCGTAGTAGTAAGAGAACTGTTAGGATAATATGGTAAGAATTCAGAGACATGACAGTGGAAATCATCTGATAATGTCCTGAAGGATAGTTGAGCTTTCTGGAGCGTAAATAATCCGAATTTCTACCTACTGCAAAGAAAATTCAGCTTACATAAATTGGTATTAATTCCTAGAGAAAAGAAACTGTTTTAATAGCGTAAGTTATAAAAAGAGTCAGATTCTATCAACTTTTCCATTCCGAGGGCACAAATGATACCTCAGAAGCATAAGAATCGTTTGCTCTGTACAGCTTACATACCATCTGCACTTTCTGTGTATACACATCCTGTCACCGGTAAGCTCAAAACTGTTTCTGTGGGTTCAAAATCTGGAAGGCTAAGAAGGTCATCGGCTATTTCCATCACAATACTAGCTGTGGCTTCAGAGAGGTTCTTTGCTGAGAGAATCGCAAAAACATTGGTCAGGATATCACATTCCGGGTGCCCAGGTTTCTGTTTAGCCAGGAAAGGGAAATATCTGCAAGAAAAAACACTAAAATAGTCATCTTCTTTTTCAATACGTTTATTTCTAAAAACATGTTCCATATGAATTTTCATAGAGTTTAATGAATATATATGTGTATGTGTGCATATGAATGTTAATAAGATTACTCAGAAGGGAAATTACTTTAAAATCTAAAATTTGATGGATAATAATTCCAGGCACCATACAACCATTATATTATCTACGCACTTTATGTATATTTCTCATTTAATCCTCACAACATCTCTATGTTAAGGTGGTATCCCTATCTCCACATTACAGATGAAGAAATTGAGAACTGTCTAAAGCCAATGAGCTAATAAGTCATAGACCTGAGCTGTGAACTGCAGTCTAAGCCCTAGTTCTAAAAGAAATGTATTAAAGACAGGCTATTTTTCAATTATAAGCCTTCTAGAATATGAATGTTTATATGCTCACATAAAAACCATGGACTAGGGCTTCCAAAAAAAAAAAAAAAAAAAAACCATGGACTACAACATGAAAATTAGGAGTACAGACCACAGACCAAACAAATATTTGCTGAATTAGGATATGCAACATTCAGATTAGGATCATTTGTCAAGGGAGGGAGATGAATCCATCCCCAGTAATGAAAGACTCACACGAATGATACCCAAAAAGGTAGAGAACACAAAACTTTCCAGCCACGGGCAAACTAGCAATTGTTTTACAGCCAGACATGCCATCCTAACAATCAGTAGGAAGGCCAAACTGAAAAAATTCAAATAGTTTGGCTTTACCAATTCATCATCATTGGAAAAACAGCTCATGCACTTTAACATACTTAGTCCTGACAGACTGAAAGAAAAGTTCTATGAGGTTATACTCATACATCTTTGTCCAACAGATACTGGTGATAGTATGCGCAGGCACCAAGCAAGATACTTTACATATTATATCTCCACTGTCAACGAGAGAGAAATTGCAGAAGAGAATGAGGTGGCATCCAATGATGTGGATCTATACTTGAGTAAGGACCCAACTAATATATAAACCAAGTCACCACTGTAAAGTCTTCTTGGATGAAAGTCCTTCATGGCTTATTTGTATAACAATGACACAACTATAAAATATTTCTCAAGTATGACTATGAAGTGCTGCTTATAAATGTCCAATGAAAAAACAAGATATGAAATTGCTTTCTCAAATTGGGAAATAAATGAAAAGAGCCCTTATGACAGTAAAAATAAAACAGGCTTTCCTGAGGAAGCCAATGGCAAGGTATTGTTTTTGAAGACTATTTAATGACACGGGGAAACGTTCGTGACATAATTTACATGAAAAAAACAAAATCAAAAGCTAGCTATAAGGTATGATCCCAATTTTGTAAAAACTGATGCCAAGATTTTAACATCACTGAATCAATAATAAACACATTTTCTTTTATTCTATCTTTCATTCTTCAAAATCGATCAGGGCAAACTTAAGTCTGTTTCCATCACTGAGATAAACAAAATAGGTTTCTGACATTCCCACTTCACTGAAAGTTCCCACATTCTTCAGTAAATATGCATTTGGTCTGTAACACAGCATCTCTGAACCATCAGTAGATGAAGGTTCTGTAAATGGCTCATAATGTCCACAAAAGGATACTGATTTGTGACCATGAGCACTGTATGCATTTTTAGATGGAGTTTTACAAAGAACAGAGACAATGACCTAGAAAATCCAGAAAGCTTGTGAAATTTTTAAGTGGGAACCAGGAAAAAGACAGAATGAGAATTACAAATCAGCTTTTATTTTTAAGCAAACATGCAAAATTGTAATATCTGGGTGATGATATAACTACCTAGTGTGTTTCACATCTGTTTTTCCCTTTGCCAGGTCAAATCAAACTGCTGATACAATCACTACACATTGGAAGAACAGCCATATCAATCCCAATACTACTAATTTTCTTCTTGTTTAAAAAATTTATTTAGTTTTGGCTGCGCTGGGTCTTTGTTGCTGCATGCAGGCTTTCTCTAGTTGCGGCGAGCGGGGGCTACTCTTCATTGCGGTGTGCGGGCTTCTCATTGTGGTGGCTTCTGTTGTTGAGGAGCACGGGCTCTAGGTGCACGGGCTTCAGTAGCTGCAGCACGTGGGCTCAGTAGTTGTGGCTCACGGGCTCTAGAGCACAGGCTCAGTAGTTGTGGCACATGGGCCCAGTTGCTCTGCGGCATGTGGAATCTTCCAGGACCAGAGATCGAACCCATGTCCCCTGCTTTGGCAGGTGGATTCTTAACCACAGCACCACCAGGGAAGCCCCCCAATATTACTGATTTTCAATTTTCAATTCTTTTTTTTGGCCATGCCACACAGCTTGAGGGATATTAGTTCCCCAACCAGGGACGGAACCTGGCCTGCTGTAGTAAGCACAGAGTCCTAACCACTGGACCGCCAGGGAAATCCCTAATTTTCAAGTTTTAATGAAATTGTAAAAATAGCAAAAAATGTGTAAGTCTTGATATAATATATACTCTACAATTTTAATTTATATTAAATTGCAAAATGTTGTTTTATCTATTTTTTCCTTTTTTTATTGTTATAAGTAATTCAAACACTCCAAAGATATATCATGAAAAGTCTCCCTTCCCCACTCCAGCTCACCAAACCTCCACATGCTATGGTGACATTGTTTCTCATGATCCATTTTCTATTTCATTTTGTATTTATACACACATACATACACATATAAAAGCATTTTTCCTGGAACACACTACACCTATTATTCAGCAACTTGTATTTTTCTTCAAACTATGTATTTTGAGATTCAACTGCCTTATTCTCTTTAACTGCACTGAAAGTAGGTCACTGTGTGGTAAGAGCATAAATTACATTATTAGTTTCCTTGACCAGTTAGTCTAAAACACTGCCCTTTTTATTTATTTTTTTTTATTTTTATTTTTTTTAAAATTTAAGTTTTTATGAGACTTCAATTTTTGAAATACATAACTCTTACAGCACAGTTATTTACAAGTTCTTTTTACAAAATATGTATGCCATTTTGAAAGAACACTGTTAAGATCATGATCTAAAATACCTGTCAGAGTTCAAAAAGGACACATAAAATCCACAGTACAATGACATAAATAAAACATGGCTGATCATCAAGGCTTACCCACACATAAAAATGCTAATTCTCTATCCCAGAAACACTGCCCTTTTTAAAGGCAAAAAAAAAAAAAAAAAAAAAAAAAAAAAAATATATATATATATATATATAGAACCTTGCATACCATGGCACCTAGACAAATTATATACCTATACACCCCCCTTTTAAAAAAAAAAAAAAAAAAAAAAAAAAAAAAAAAGATTATACCTTGCATTTCTGCACCAGATACTAATTAGCTTCAGCAGAGGAGTAGGAGAATACTGACTCTCAGATCCAAGCCTGCTGATCTAGGACACAAAATAAAAACAGAATACAAAATAAGAACATACACAGAATTGTAGAAAAAAACCAAACAACTGAAAAGCAGAACAAGAACAGAAATCACACCAGAGAATAAAAGAGCCAAGAGATAAACATTTATTTAAAGGACAAACTGAGTAGTGAGATATCTTTCCTAAAATCAAGTCTCTCCTACAGTCTTAGCTATAACTACACCAGTTATCATCACCAAGTGGGGACAACCAGAGAAATCAAACAAGGAAATAAGAAAAAGCCCTGCGTATTTTCCCTCACGCTTGTCAAAACCCAGAGGCATACTATGTGAGATGCTACAAAAGTTAGGTTACATTTGCTTAAGAGACAACAGTCATATTCAAATTAGCCTTAAGTATAAACGCTATGGTATTGGAGAAACTAGCTCTGGAGCTTTAGGTGGTAGTGGAGGCAAAGAAAAGTGTTCTAAAACTTGCAGAAGCAAAGAAAGGCTTGATGTGAAAGAAAAGACCCAGATTAGCATTCGTGGCTGGGTGCAGACTGCTGGTGAAGCAGTGTTAAAACCAGACGGTATCCAGGCAGAACACAGAAATCAAGCTTTACCTGGGGCCAAACTGCACCATGAAATACAGCATCAATTTCTTCTGTTCTGAACTGATAGGACTCCCAATCCAAAAAGATATCAGTTACCATTTTGATTCCAAGACGTCTTAAATTTTTCAGTGGGTTAATAAACCTCAGCTGTATCTGTAAAATAAAGATCTTCTATTAAAAAGATATCGCTTTTATTCTTGACTCCTCAAGGCGGCACTCCTGCTCAGGTGGTGAAGAATCAAGCTGGGATCCTGTTATGAAGCTCTGGTCCACATGGAAACGCCAACTGAGTAAGTCATATTGCTTTTCTTATTGAACAAAAGGGGAAAGCATACTTAAAAAAACCAAGTGGTGAGATGTGTTCTATTATCAGGCCCAGTAAAATCACACTGTGTCCTTAGGGAAAAACAAAATCTCAGTGGGAACAACTGTTTTGTATCCTACATTGGTTTACTTTTCTGAAACTGTACATTTTAAATTCAAGAGAATATGAACAGGGATGCCATTACTTTGCTATGCACAAGTCTGAGGAATCATGATAGTTCACATACCCATAAAGTTTCTACCATTCACTTTTAGCTAATTATCTCATTATACAAATTACAAAGAGAGGAGACGACAGGCAAGCATAAGAAGGTGACACAATTACAAGTCATTCTGTTCTGCTTCAATTCTACTGGCAATATTTTCATTATCTGCTAGATCATGTTTGGTGAAAAACAGAAACTATTACTGATATTTGAAAAAGCATGGTATCATGATCCCCTGGAGTAGTAAGAAACTAACCTTGGCAAACATGACACGAAATCAGACCCTTCCCTTTCCCCTATTCCCATCCAATCAAGTAGGATCTGCATGTACTCTTCTCTTTTGTAATCAGCTGCCCAGACTTCTCAGTAATTGTTGAGTAAACTGGAGAAAAATCCTGAAAATGAGCAACTGGAGACTTTAATTCCTAGAGCAACAGTCCATATGACTGAGTTTATGGACATTTAAAAAGTACCTCGTTGCTTAAATGTACAAAAACAAAACAAAACAAAAACAAACCCAAACCAAAACGACCCTCAAGAACCCTCAAGACACCTATTTCAGTGTCAGTCAATGCCCTGGAGGATCTGAAAGATACAAAAAAGTAAATGTGTAACTTAGCTCAAACACACAAATGTAGAACTTTAACTCACTTGAGCATATTACCGTGCAATAATTCATTACAGAACCTCAAGGAATTCCTTGGACTTGTCCAAGAATTAAAAAAAAAAAAAAAAAGAACAGAACAGAAAAGAAAGCTCCTACGTGTCTGGAAGGCTAGCACCTCACTGTCTAATGAACTGTGAAATTGCATAAATGATCCTTTGAGTTACTGATTGTTGACTCAGGAGAAAGGCTGCATTCCTGAGTAACGTCTTCTAAGTTAACCAGAAAGTCAGAGGACTTACCGAGGGTTTATACAAACTGTAACGTTTCATGACTTAACATAGCCATGTATAGGTAGTCACTATCCCTCACTATAAGGTAAAAACTACAATTCTCACACAATTCTCCCTATGGCCCTGAAGCTCTCATGTAACACAGACAAAAAAACTTCTAAGACCCCTTTTCAGCTTCCACTCCTGGCCCTACACAGCCTCTTTCCACCAAGCAAAGCAAGTTTTGGAACATCAAACTGACCTTATCATTCCCTTGCTTTCAAACCTCTCAGAGGTTTCCGAGTACACTTCACAGTAAATCCAGCTCCTCGTCATAACCTACGAGGCCCTACCCACCTCTTGACCTCATCTTACACATCTCGCTCCTTGTGCTCTAGCCACCTCAACCTTCTGTCTCTTCTCAGGATGTGTCAAGAATGTTCCACCTCAGGACTCTGTGCTACTAGTCATTTTCTCTGCCTGAAATGTTCTTCCAGTGGCTGGGGAGGTGTCAGCTCAAATATCACCTCTTTAGAGGTGGCCCTGAACACCCTAGTAAGAGCAGCACCCATCCACCTCTAGATGGGTCACTTCCTACCACATTCCCTCATTTTAAATTCTTTACATCTTCATGTCTTTCCATAACATGCTCATGCTTTCCTCTACTTCTGTGAATATATGGAGTGTAATTTCTAACAGCTGTTTTAATGTCCTTGTCTGATTCTACTACCTGTGTCATTTCTGGGTCTGCTTCTATCCATTGGTTTTTCTCTTCATTATGGGCAAAATCTTCCTTTCTTTGCATGCCTGGTAATACCTGACTAGATGTCAGACACTGTGAATTCTAGTTTCATTTAAATCATCTAAAAGTTTCTGAACAGGGATGCAGTTAATTTATTAGGAAAAGGTTTGATCTGCTTAAGCTTTGTTAGGTGGTGTCATAGCAGCCTTTATGCTTGGGCTAATCTGGCTCCACTACTGAGGCAATCCCCTTCCAAGGACTCTCCCTGATGCCCCAGGTCTCATGAGGTTTCTGCTCTGGCTGTTGGGAACATGAGCTGTTCCCAGCCCTGTGTTAGTCAGAGGACTGTTCTGCCTGCTCCTTTCGTGTGGTTTTACTGCTTCTAGTCAAGATGGAGTGAAAGGGACCAGATTTTATCCTCCCCTCTCAAGACACTAAAAAACTGAATAGAATATATAAAACAATGATTTCTGGACACTGGACAGCAGACAACAGAGGACAGTAATCCCTGAGAGAGGGGAAACAGATGAGATGAGTCCTACACAGTCCCCAGCTTCCTGCCTGCAGAGTTTCAGGCCTTGGAGTGGAAAGGAAGAGCCCAGGGAGAATCCAACAATCTTCTTAAAATGAGGAGACAGTTGTGCGACTTGGGGAGGGCAAGGTGGCTAGAAGGCACAGGGCAGAGTACTGGAGAAGAGACAGCGACACAGAGAAGGATTTTAAGAGATCTGCAGAGGAGCCTCCTGAGTTTATTTTCCTCTTAGAACTTACCATCTGGCATTATTCTGATTAGTTTTGTATTTATCTATAATCTTCTCCCCAAGATACGGAGTCCTTACCATCTCGTTCTCCACCTACAACAATGTCTGGGAGATAGTAGGTGTGAAATAAGTATTTACCGTTAAATGGACAGGAACTTTTGTTTGCTGCTTCATCCCAATGCTTAGTACAGTGCCTGACAAACAGTAGGGGCTCATTTAACATTTGTTGAAGGAATGAATGAAAGAATGATGAAAATAAAATAGTGCCTACCAAAATGGAAGGTATATTCTAAATCTGTAGATCTTTTTAACCAGAGAATATTATTTCATTACTAAAGCAGATTTATATCCATGCATAGCCTGAAAAAGCAGTGTAAAACTTTGGCTGTCAATTTTTAGCTATGTATTTGAGAGGCAGCTCATCAGGCATATCCCTAAAACAAATGAGATGAATTCTAGCCAAATTAAAACTGTGCCTATTTGTCATTAACTGAGAATCGACAGCAGACATCTGAGTCTGGGTTTTCACTTCAAGTCCGTCCATAAAAACATTAAGTTTCCCTAAACTCCAATGAGTATACTTATGTCCACATACCTGTTTCAAGAAAACATAAACATATTGTCTTGAATATAATTCAGAAAACATTTCCTAAGCACCAACTCATGAAGCCTCCTGGCAGTTAGCTAGCTGACTTGTCTTGCCTGATCTTGCTACTTACCTTTATTTAAAACACTGCACTTACAATAGGCAAGCATTTACCTTTAAAAGAGGTCTGGGAAACTCTGTCTCAAATAACAAGGACAGTGCTAACAGTATTCTATTCATTCTCCAGCCACTTTGAATTAAATGAGAGTTAGAAGATGTACTACACTTTTAGGTTCCTGAAATTAAGATCTAAGAAACATCAGGCTCAACTACCTCTGACTTTGTTCTGAGATGTATACAGAACCAACTCCCTCCCTACCATTTCACCTCCTTTTTAAATAGACGCTTGCTATAATCTGCATTTTCTAGCTATTCATAAATATTTATAACAGTGAAGATTCCCATTGTAGAGAAGGCCATTTTAAAGAGATGCTTGGGCTTCCCTGGTGGTGCAGCGGTTAAGAATCCGCCTGCCAATGCAGGGGATACGGGTTCGAGCCCTGGTCTGGGAAGATCCCACATGCCGCAGAACAACAAAGCCCATGAGCCACAACTACTGAGCCTGCACTCTAGAGCTCGTGAGGCACAACTACTGAGCCCACACTCTAGAGCCCACGAGTCACAACTACTGAGCGCACACGCCGCAACTACTGAAGCCCGTGCGTCTAGAGCCCGTGCTCCGCAACAAGAGAAACCACTGCAGTGAGAAGCCCACGCACTGCAAAGAGTAGCTCCCTCTTGCCGCAACTGGAGTAAGCCCACGCGCAGCAACGAGGACCCAACACAGCCAAAAATAAAGAAAGAAAGAAATTAAATTAAATTTAAAAAAAGAAAGAAAAATACTTAAAAAATAAATAAATAAAGAGATACTTTACATAAGAAAGAATTAACCCAGAAGGATGTTAGATATTCAGGCCCCAACCAATTTCCCAAGTAAGACACAGACTTTTACCCAAGAAGAAAGCGTGTAAAGTGAATCTCTCTCACCTTTTCTCGTTGATCAAGGATGTGGGATACAGTTGCGGTCATGCAGAGCAGTATCTGCAAAATCTTTGGTAAGTATGCACTGATCAGATGACTAATGTTCTTTAATACTATCTCAAGGCTATTTAAGATACCGTGCTGACGACCCAAAGGAAGAACTTTAGACAAATCCAAATCTTCTACTGCTTGAATGACAGCAGAATGGCACGCTCCTAGTGAAACAGAGAGGAGCAGAGACAGCATGTGAAGGGAAATATTAGTTTGTTACTATTTATAATTATAGCTTCCTTTCACTTTCCCTCAATACAGCATTTTCTACTGTTATAATGATTTACAGATGATAATGTACTTTACTTGTATTTTTTCTCCTTTTGATTCTTACCCAACATTCAATGAGCTAGATGTGATAGCTTTTACTACTATCATTCTATAGATGAGGAAACTGAGGAGTAAAGGAAAGTAAGAAACTTGTGACAGAACTAAGCCTGTAAGCCCAATTCTCACCCTATTTATACTATTCCTCAAAACCTAAGGAATTCCATTTTATTCCATCTATCAACTTTCCACACATTTTCTCCCTCTCAGCTTTCATGGACTATGCTATCTTCAGCAGTTTCAAGGAAGATGTCTTGTTACATTATAAGCTCCTTTAAGGCTGCGAATCAAGTGTTTTATTTCTCTTGCAGTCCTTGATAAATACTCCTTTATAAACAGGTACCATACTGATTTCATAATATACTTAAAAGACTTGAATTGTTATTGCTTGAGCTTTACTTCAAACCAACTGGTATGAGATCATGAGCTTACTGATTCATACACCAAAACAGTCTATCCATAAGGGTATCATTAATAGCTACCCTTTTACAACAGAGGCGATTACACTGAACAAAAACTCTTCTATTCATTACAGCCAACTTCCTTCACAGGGCCATATTACACTGAATGAAAACCTTTTAACAGCTATATCTATTATCCCCTCCCCTCCCCCACCCCCAAGGGGGGAAAAAAAAGCAACACATTACCCTATAAATAAATATCTATGTTTGCCCAAAACAAAGCAATTTTAAGACTGGAGCAGAGGTACTATGGTCAGGAAGATCTGTGTTCAAATACCAGGTTCACCATGGGCAAAACACTTACCTCTCTAAGCCTCAGTTTCCTTATGTATAAAATGGGGACAATCAAGTACTGAAACCTAATGTGGCTGTTTTAACAGTCAACTGAGTTATACATAAAGGGCCTGTCATAATGTCTGGCATGAAGTAGGAACTCAGTAAATGTTAGCCATTATTATCACTATTAATTACTAAGATCGCACACTGGAGAACATACCACAGAGCATCACAGCTCATTGTATACACTTACTAATCCACTTTGTTTAGACTGTGAGGTTGAGAGCAGAGATTACAAATATTCATTTTTCTATATTCAACAGAGTGTCTGGGGTGCAGGAGGTATTCAACAAATCATTATGCAATAGATGAACGATTCAGTGAATGAATACATGCCAAGACAATTAAGATTAATTTTGCAGCATGCTTTAAGTTTCTAAGGAGAAACTTATTCATCGTATATGGATAAGTATCATTTTTCAAATGGCCTAAATGTACAATAACAACAAAAAATACACATTTTCTAATCAGGGGCTTATTAGCACAGGGATGATGATAATCCCCAGGATCATTTGTTAGCTCCACCTAATTCAATCAAAGTTTAAAAAAAAACTGCGTGTCAGCAAAAAGACCACCTTCGAGATTAGGAAGAGTGACCCCCTTAGAAAGACGCCCAAGAGCGTGGGAAACAGCCTGAGACAGCAGAGGTCTGAGCAGACAACATGCATGCAGAGCGGCAGCTAGCTGATAGCTACCATTCTTGAAGTGCTTCACAGGCTCAAACAGCAGGTCTAAGAATATCTGGATCTCTTCAGGTTGGCTCCCAGCGAGGAACCTCAGAATGATGGACATGCGGGTGCCAGAAGCAGATTTCCCCTGAGTTTTACTCCCAGTTTTATTCTTCATTCGGCCATACAAAATTCTAAAAAGTCCAAAGAATGTTATTTGTTTGCACATTCATCCTAAAACATTATTTATCTGCACATTAACCCTAAAACACAGCTGTTTCATTTTCCTAAAAGGCTAGAATAGTAACTCAACAGATTTAAATGGATACATTCTAAAACAAGGAAGAATGACAATAAAAATTAGATATTTAATATGGAAATTTAAAATAACAACAACAAACAAGGCTAAGGGAAGCAGGAAGAAGGAAATAATAAAGACAATGGCTAGAAGGTGGTTCTTTGGAAGAGAAAAAAAGCATTAAAATAGGCAAGCCAGAGGTAAGTCTAATCAAGGAAAAATGAAAACAAGAATATATAGATTAAAAGGAAGTAAAATAAGAGCATAACTATAAGTAAAATAAGGAAACTGGAAAGATTTCAATTAAATGGGTAATTTTCTGGAAAAAACACACATATAAATAAGCAAAAAGAACTTAAGAAACCCTGAATAAATCAGTAAACTTGGAGCTCACATAGTTTTACAGATGAATTTTTAAAACTTCCAAGGAAAAACAATCCCCGTGATATACTTTCACAGCAGAGAGAAAGAAGGAAACAGTCCTTTTTCATTTATGAAGGTGGTATAGTTGTGATATCAAGATGGATTAAGGAAGAGAAATAAACTACATACCAATATTGCCTAAAAACAAAAACCACAACATTTCTAGAAAATCAAAACCACAATGAGGTATCACCTCACACCTGTCAGAATGGCTATCATCAAAGAATCTACAAATAATAAATTCTGGAGAGGGTGTAGAGAAAAGGGAACCCTCCTACACTGTTGGTTGGAATGTAGATTGGTGCAGCCACTATGGAGAACAGTATGGAGGTTCCTTAAAAACTAAAAATAGAGCTAACTTACGATGCAGCAATCCTACTCCCAGGCATATATCCAGAGAAAACTCTAATTTTTCTGAAAATACATATGCACCCCAATGTTGATAGCAGCACTATTTACAGTAGCCAAGGCATGGAAGCAACCTAAGTGTGCAGCGACAGATGACTGGTTTAAGAAAATGTGGTGTGTGTGTATATATAAACATATGTATATATATATACATATGTATATATATATATATATATATATATACATATGTATATATATATGTGAATATTACTTAGCCATAAAAAAGAATGAAATAATGCCACTGGCAGCAACATGAATGGACCTAGAGATTATCATACCAAGTGAAGTAAGTCAGACAAAGACAAATATTAAATGATATCACTTATATGTGGAATCTAAAAAATAATACAAATGAATCTATATACAAAACAAACAGACTCACAGGCATAGAAAACAAACTTACGATTACCAAAGGGGAAAGGGAGGGGGAGGAGGATAAATTAGGAGTTGGGGATTAACAAACTACTATACATAAAATAGATAAGCAACAAGGATTTACTGTATAGCACAGGAAACTGTATAACTGAATCTCTTTGCTGTACATCTGAAACTAACACAATATTATAAATACTTCAGTAATAATAAATAAATAAATAACTGGGGGAAAAAACCCCACGACATTTCTGAAAACAGTACCCAATGCTGCATTAAAACGATATTAAAGCTGAATAAGGATTATCCCAGGAATGCAAGAAAGAATCATTAGTAAAATCTATTAGATTAATACAGATCAATAGCTCACAGAAAAAAGTTAATATGATCATTTTAATACATGGTTAATAGTCATTCTAATAAAATTCAACATCCATTTAGAAGAAATACTAAATAACACAGTAATAAAAGCTACTTTCTTAGCAAGATAAAACTACTGACTTAACCTTCAAAATTTAAAGACAATGGTTTTCAAACTCTTCAATATTAGGATCCCTTTTCAATCTTAAAAATTATTGGAGAGCTTTTGTATACGTGAGTTTTATCTATTGATATTTATCTTAGCACAGGTTAAAACAAGTTAGCAAAAGTAACATTTCTAATAAAAATTAGTGATATATTCCAAACCTGTCCCTCCTAAAATTAGTGAGACTAGAGGCATTATTTTACTTTTTTTTCCCTCCGAATTTCTTTATTGCCTGGCTTATTAGAAGATAAATGAATTCTCATATCTGCTTCTGCATTCAATCTGTTACAATATATTGTGGTTGAAGAAAATCCAGCCTTACACAGATATGTAGTTGGAGAAGAGAAAAATGTTTTATAAACTTTCAGATAATTCTTTTCAGATAATTGTGGATATTCCACTTTGATACTACACCAAACCTCAACAGGAAGCAGTTTCTTAAAGGCTGGATGCAAGGTGGAATCTGAAACCATATCAGTGAACTTTGTGAACTCTGTTACATTAAAATCCATCTGTCTATCTTGCACTTTGAACAGATCTTTACCCATGAATGATCCTGTAACATGCATCAGTTACTTGGAAAACATGAAAAAAATTCCATGGGAACAAGTGAGCAGCAGAAGTGTCTTATGCATACCTCCCATTTTTGCATATAGAATAATAAAAAGACAAGTACTCAAGGCTCAAGATTCACCTAAGGGCATTGAATGAAACCAGCTTTTTATTTTATTTTTTTAAACTCCAGGTCTGTGGCAATGAAGAATGGCTAGCACAGTCGGGAGCCACTGTCCTGATTCATGCTAAGGCACCCGGAGTTTTACACATCATTGCTTTTGCCTGGTGAGCACAAATGTTAGCACAATGCAAGAGGTAATGTCTTAGTAGTATTATGAAAAAAGTTTTAACCTCGTGGACCTCCTGAGAACATCTCTGGAACAGCCCCCACCAAGAAGGAGCAGACCACACTTTAAGAACGACTGCTTTAGAAACATTACTGTTAAAGCCAGTAGCAAGACAAGGATAACCACAACCACCACTACCACAGTTAATTCTTCTAGGCTCTGTAAGGAATGCGTAAATTAAAAAACAGAGAAAGAGGGATTTATATCATAAAAGAGAACACAAAATTTATTTGACCACTATTTACTAAGAGCCATGGAGTTTGCCTTCTAGCAGGGGAGATACACAATAAGAAAAGAGGCTATGCTGGATGACTAAGTACTGTGAAGAAAGGTTGTGCAATGGGCTCTGAGTGGGGTGGTAAATGGAAGAGGTGTAGTTAGAGAGGTGGGTCTGGCCTAGGTCATACCAGGCCCTTAAAGGCGTAGTAAGGATTCCCTTTGCTACTCTCAGTAAAATGGGGTCTCAAAGAGTTTTGAAACAGGAGACTAACAACCTGACCGATGACTGTTATTCACTATTATTTTTTGACCCAGAAAATCCAATGAAAACTATGAAAACTAGTAATAAAGTTTTGTAACATGGATGGTTAAATAAAACAAATCAATAGTTTTTATATCTCATAATTAGTTACATACCAAACAAATGAATTATTTATACTATTTCTCAGTAGCAAACCTTAGAGAAATATTGGATTTAATTTCAACAGTATTATTAAAATAACAGCATGGCAAGATCTTTCCTCATGTTAGGGACAAAATATTTAAAATAAGTCTCTATAACAATTTGACTTCCCCAAAAGACCAATTTTAAAAGTAAATAATTAAATAAAACTCAAAATGAAATATTCCATTACATTTGCTGAAAGAATCATAATACGATACTCACAATTGTTTTTGTGACCAGCTTTTAAAAAATCAGTTTTGAAAGTGTATAAATACCTCATCAGAACAGGAAACAGATCTGCTCGGTGGGCTGCTTTCACTACTGTATTATCTTCAGAAATGCTAAAATGCACTATCTCTTCCTTAAAGCTTCTGTCTTCAAGCAATCTTTGTAAGTTTTCCCTTTAAAAATAGAATTCAGCACAAATCATCACTTAATCAATAATACTTTAAAAAATATATAAATAATAGAGTACTATACATATATAAATGAAATAGGTATTAAGAATAGTTTATACTGTAGTTGACATCCATAAAGGAAAGTCTTCACACAAATACCTTCCAAAATGGCAAGTTTTCAAATTTTAAAAGGTAAAAGGGATTATAAGGGGTTAGTCAATAATTCAGCTGTTTATAAAAGCATAATATGAAAGCTTTCTTCAGTTCTTAGGGTGTGATTATGATGACTCCCTAAGTAATCACCAAGATTTTATGACACTGTATATAAGCAAGAAGAAATGATATACCACCTCAACACATACTTTTCAATTAATATTCTCTCTCCTACCTTATTATCTATGGAGAAGCACTCTTAACAAACAAATATACTTCCAGTTTTCATTTCTTACCTGAAAATAGCATTATGATCACCTTAGAAAGGAGGGAATTTCCTAGGCCTTTATAAAATTACTTTATAAGAAGATGTCTGGTAGAAAGATTAAAAATCAGCCCCCCAAGTATTTCTTTAGCTTCAAATAACTTACCTGTAAGGGAGGATATGTGGATGTTTATATGTCATTATGCAATCCAGTGTTATTTTTTGCACCATTTGATCTTGGTGTAGCAACAACTAGGAATGATATTTTATAGAATAAATTAATGAAGTCAGATATACACATACCATGGGATCATAATTTACTTGTACTAATTTGCTCAATTAAAATTCTTAGAATCTAAATTCTTAGACATGGGTTAAGGATGATTTCCTGATAATAGCTTTACATTTTCCTGGAGGAAAAGGAAGATGAACAGAATATATGCAAAGAACAAAACAGAAACACAACTCTGACACCTGCCTCCCACATGCCAGATTCTCAGGTCTATCTGTCTTTTGGCCAAGGCCAATTCCCTACATGAATCTAGATTTACACAAACTGGGCTGGTCCTGTGATGAGACAGAGCTCTTCTAATACCGTGAAGGTAAGAGCAGTCAGGAAGATGCCAGGAAAGAAGACCTGGCTCTGAAGCCTCTCTGATCAGTCAGTTCAGCATTTTGTTTCCTGTGGACAACTGAGAGTTTTGAGCTCTGGCCCTATAAACAAGTTATATCTGAGTTACAGGCACAACAAGGACAAATTCTGATGAAATAATATGTTTCATTTAAAAAACATCCAAAGGAAAAGAGAAAATCTCGTTTCCCCAGATGGTTTAGAATGACATCCAATGCTTACTCTGCTTCTGACGTTAATTTTTTTCTGCAACGTTTTTTGGAATTCAAGGTCATATATTGTGATTTCCACGGACTATTATTCCATCTTTTTTCATTCAGTCGAAAAGATTCTGAAACTGGCGCTCCATAAGGCTAACTTGCCTAGCAGTGAAAAATAGCAGCTCTCTTGGCACAAACCCTCACTCCCTTCTAAAAACGAATTCTCACAAGACAACTAACGCTTTGTTATACTCACTGTTAATACAGCTGATCAATGTTTAGTCACCCCAAATTTCTTTAAAAATCCGCTAAATTAGTACTGTCTAAAACTGTTTCTCAAGATACAGAAAATATCTCTTAATTAAAAAAAAATTAGACTTAAAGCGTAGATATGGGCCCTATGCCAACAATTACTGAAAACCTAAAAGTTATTTTGGCAAAGAAAAAGGGAGAGGAAAGTTCACAAGTAACTGTAGTGGCAAGAATTTATTTTACTTACCTGAAGATACAGCTCATATAATTTGGATTCCAGATATAAGGCTCGTGGATTCGAAAACTTAGAGAAAACTTGCAAATGAGCAATTAACTGCCTAAAAAACAAAACCAAGAAAAACAGAAAAAAACGGAATTAAAGAACAGATGTTATTTTCTTGAGATGATAGTACCCACTAATTTTAGTCTCTGACAGGTACTCTGAACACCTTGACTATAGTTTCACTGTTAATTACACAGACAAGTTTTAATTATTTGCATTTAGGAAATCATTCTCCAGGAATTCCAAATCTCAGGCAGATCCTCCCCTGAAATCCAGGCTCCCCACCCCAGAAAATCATTCAGGATGTCCTCAGAATAAACCATAAATTAAACCAAATGTAGAAAGAAAGTAATCAAAATGGTAATACATTCCAAAATTGAGCACAGATAATTTTTGGAACGATTCCTTATCTAGTTCCTATGCAGTAGACAGGAAAGTGGAAAAATATACACTTCCTCCCTTTTATATAACATAAAAACTGATGTCAGGCAACAGAGGTCCAAGTTTGGGTAAGCATGGCTCTTGCTTACCAAGAAGGAGGAAGAAAGAGCAACGTTCTGTGGTAAAAGTTAAATCTGAAGATGGGGTTGCCTCGAAAAAACCACATCATCTACCAAGACAGAACGAGAAGAGCGCTTCTACTGCATTTACATGCTCAACTTTCTAATTCATAGACTCTACAAGGCTTTAAAAATACTTAAGCAGGGAGAAGTGAAGAGAGGTGGAAACCAGCTGCATGTGTGGTTCTGCCGTTCTGAGCTGTTGACTTTGGGGAAAGTCACTGAATGTCTCAGAGTCTCAGGTTCCTCATCTCGACAAAGACAAGACCTCCCAGATTTTCTGTGAGGGTTGAATGAAAGACCACAAGCTGTGGTGCTTCAGCTCCCAAGGGTTTAGCAAACAATGCCTTTCTCTGTTTTAGGCAAAAGAAAGCAAAACTGTGAAAGCCCTACTAGTTAATATAGAGAAAAATGGCTGGAAATTATGACCTCTTCAAGATATTGTAGAGAAATAGGGGTAAGGGAAGCACTATTATTTATATTTAGCTTAAATGCCTATGATGATTAGTCTTATGTGTCAACCTAAGTTGCAGTACCCAGTTATGTAACAAAACACTAATCTAGGTGTTGCAATGAAAATATATTGTACATGTTGTTAACATCTACAACTAGTGGACTTTAAATACAGGAGATTACCCTCAATAATGTGGATGGGCCTCATCCAATCAACTGAAAGCTATAAGAGCAAAAACTGATGTTTCTCAGAAAAGGAGTTCTGCCGTAAGACTGTCACACAGAAATCCTACCCTTCGAACTTCACTTTCAAGACTACAAGCATCAAATCCTGCCTGAGTTTCCAACCTGCTATCTCTGCCCAGCAAATTCTGGACTTGCTGGCTCCTATAATCACGTGAGCCAATTCCTTAAAACAAATCTCTCCATGCACACACACACACCCCATATATATCTCCATTCTACTGGTTTTGTTTCTCTGGAAAGCTCTGACTGATACAATGTCTCTGTAATTACTTATCACTGAGCCTTTTCAGTTTTACAGATAAATTTTTAAAATCTTCTATTGAAACATACACTCTT
>NW_006792108.1:1378139-1388259 GCF_000442215.2 Lipotes vexillifer | reverse complement strand
TCTTTCCCTCAACATTTATTATTTTTTATGTGCCATGTAGCCTTCAGGAGACAAAGAGAACAGAAGCTAATTTTCACGTTCTCATTAAATACTTGCCAGTGAGGAACGTGTTCCATGGATTATAAGATTGGGCTATGAATATACTGAGATGGCGCCAAGAATGTGATTATCCATTTACTTACATTTTCAATGATGGGGAATGCTAGCAACATTCTAGGTTTGGCTACAGGGGGCAGGAAAATTAATTAAGACATGGAACTTATTTTTAAAGAGTTTTTAATTTACATAGATGATTTATAAAATAATTAGTACCCAAGGCAAGGAGCAGCACCTGATTAGAGGTATGAACAGCTGTTATCAAAGTTTGAAGGTGGGTAAGATAACTTCTAGTTTAAAAGACAGGAAGAGCTTCAGTGAAGAAGCAGAATGAGAACTGTGTCTTGAAGTATGACTAGAATTTCACTTGGCAGCAATGAGGCAAGGGGACTGCAGAAAGAAGGACATAGCAAAGGTCCACAGGTGAGAACGGAAGAGGTATGAATGCATGAATAGCTTATTCGTTTATTCAACAAATAAACACAAGGACAAACCTTTGGATAGCTGTTATGCTGAAGGATACAAAGACGAAAACAGCAATCTCTGTCTTAGAGGAAGTAGCAGGGGATAGAACGCTCAGAGTTGTGAGAAGGTAGGAGCAGAGAAGGAACTATGGTTCCATGAAGCTTAGCCATGATCTTAGTATATAAACTCTTGTGCTTTATACACTATTTCCATTAGCTGGCAAGACCTTCTGTGCTTGGCAAACTTTTGTCTTGCAGCTTCAAAGGTGCCCTCCCCTTTGTAAAAGTCTTCCCTTTGTGATAGAATTAAGTCATTTTTTTTACTGTGCTCCTGTAACTCCTTTAAAAATACTTCCGTTAAAATATTTCACCAGGCATTAGACTGAGCTTCTAGCTCTGCAGAAGCTAGGTACCATTCATCTCTGTTGCCCAGCACTTAGCAAAAGGACCTCAATACAGTTGCTGAATGATGAGCTAACAAATGGCTCATGGGAAAGACTCAACAAATGTGCATATCAGATTGAGATGTAAAGTGTTAAAATAACACAGCAGCACCAGTCTGGTGGATCTCTGACACCCCAATTCAGACAATATTCAAGTAAGCTGGAGTACCTTCTGAAAGCAGAGTCACTTCTTTTTTCTAACGTTTCTAACAATTCAGGTAAATGAATAATCCAGAGAGTCACAAAGAGAATGTGACAGCATGGAAAAAAAGAAAGCCAAAAGTAATCAGGAAAGAAGTCAAAAGGCAAAGTTAAGAGTGCTGATGCGCTTATTTATAAGGGAAAAGATGTTCCATTCTGTGTTGCCCCAGCACACGGACATAATGTCCCAATGCTATGAAAGTGAACGACAAAGGTCAAGGGCATTTAACTGCTCCAGGCCCCAGTGCTCTCATCTATAAAAAGGTGCTACAATCAGATGACTCCAAAGTCCCCAAACTCTAACATTCTGTGGCTAAACAAGAAAAAATAAATAGTAAGCAAGCAAAGAAAAAACTCAGAACACTGGCAGTTTTCTTCAGGTTGTAAAAGAAAATCTCAGGAAGATTCAGCACTTTGGTAAATAATTATCTGAGTAATTCATCTTGTCCCAGGCTATTTCACAGGAGGTCACAAGAGGTCTCTTCCCACTCCTCCTGGATCCGTGGATCTGTAATCTTTCAGCAACGCTGAACTTACTTGGCCGCAGCTCTTCTTGTCTTTTTCTTTTGTGAGGGTTCATCTTGGGGTGCCAGCTCTTCCCCCAACTCTTCATCCTCTCTGGCAGCAGGCTCCTCTTCTATTTCCTCTGCCCCCAGCCCTCTGCCTTTTCTTCGCAGATCCTGGGTTGGTGCAACTTGCAGATCTGCTGGGTAATACTCATTGCTACAGTGGAAAGAGAGTAATATGAAACAGATGAAGCTAAATATCCTAAATGTTTATGACAGATGTACATCCCGAGTTCACAGACTCACACACAGAAGAGACACATCAGAGGCACCTTAGTCAAGCATCTTCTACAACATTTAAACTCAGCCCCTCTTAAGTGCCTAAGTTGACACATCAATCACTAACTGCAGAAGACAGCCACTTTATTGTTACACTGTTGAAAATATTTGAAATGTCTACTTTGGACTAAGCTGATATCAGCCTCCCTGTCTCTGGAACCATAACTTGGGGAGGAGGGGATAGGGGTAGATTATATGAAAGTATAGTATTCAGTCCTCCAGGTATGACCTGGTAAGACAGGTAGGACTATCATTTCATTGCTTTTGAGGGAAGTCACAACATGACACAGACTCAGACTAAATGTCCAGGCAGTGAAAATCAGTAAGGCTTTATGTTTTGGCTCCTCTAAACTAAGCTTGTGCAGTTGGTATTCACATTTGTTCTTACTGAATTCCATCCTTTTAATTTTGGTCCATTGTTGTAGGTAACTAATGTTACCTTGAAGGCTATCATTCAGTACATTAGTTTTGTGTCACTTTGGTTCATTCATCCAACAATTATTACTTTGTTGTCTGTTTTGTGCATGACACTGGGCTATAGATATAAGGAAACTGATCAGATAGACTTTAAAGTCCCCACTCAAAAATAAACTGATAGGGACTTTCCTGGTGGCACAGTGGTTAAGAATCCACCTGCCAATGCAGGGGCATGGGTTCGAACCCTTGTCTGGGAAGATCCCACATGCTGCAGAGCAACTAAGCCCGTGTGCCAGAACTACTGAGCCTGCACTCTAGAGCTCGTGAGCCAAACTACTGAGCCGTCGTGCTACAACTACTGAAGCCTGCGTGCCTAGAGCCCGTGCTCCACAACGAGAAGCCACCAGAATGATAAGCCCGTGCACCACAACAAAGAAGAGCCCCCACACGCAGCAACTAAGACCCAACGCAGCCAAAAATAAATAAATTAATTAATTAATTAAAAAATACACTGATACAATACATATTTGAGGATAGCATCCTACCAGCACACCTGGAAGAAATACACGATAGGTTAATACACACAACACTACACCTAGAGGGCTGAGACACTACCATACTCAATGCTGTACTCTTAGCTAGCAGGATCTTACCCTTAATAAATAAAAAATGAATGAATGAAATGAGCAAAGTTGTCCTTTACAAACTGCACCGTTATCCATTTAAAAACGTGTGTACTATACTCTCAGCCCTCAATTAACCACATGACATATTAACCTTTACCTCCATCCACAGCATGTTCATTCATTTATTACATAATTCACACAAAGCACTTATAAGAGTGCCTAACACACAGCAAGTACTCATTAAATGTCACCTATCATTGAGATACTGTTGCTATTGTTAGTCATTCATTTCTGCTTCTGGTGTGGTTCTTCTCAGAGAATGTTTACAAGGGATTCACAATTAGTCCTAATACCAAATTATATGAAACATATTTAGAAGTATAAATTTATAATCCCCCAAATTAAAAGCCCATAATATATTTCAAAGTCAGAATTAAAGGTGACCTTTGGGTTTTTCATTAGTTTGGATCATTTATAAAAGTATTAGTTATAGGTAATCAGTGCCAATTAATCTTCAACATTTTTAAAAAAATTGTGTCTTTTCAGTCTTTAAGTTTTCTTAAACTCAGAGACTCACATCCTGTTACAGGCTCTGCTCTCCATCCACACCTCACAGCACCTTGTGCTACTAGAGGAAGGTCTTTACATTAAGCTAAGGAGTAATTTATTTCTTTTGGGAAAAACTTGAAAAATTAACATGATAGGAACTTCATATCCTACTAACACCTTTAATACCAGCTTGCATATGTACAGCCCCTTGCAATTCACAAAACAACTGATAAACACTACATGATCTTCAAAACAAGGAAGGTGAACAGCACTGCTCTTGATTAGACAAAAAGCCCAAAGACCTATGTGAAAAAAAGAGAAAATCATTACTCTTCCACCACCATATCTACTGATCTGTGTGCATCTTTGCTCGTAACCTTTCCCAGAATGAATTATCCATGCAAACCTCTTCACTTATGCACGGAATCCTGTCTCCTCCTGCCTATTCAAAGGCAGGGCTCTCGCGATTTTATCCCCGCTCTTGCATTACCCATTTCCCCTCCCTTCTGGATCATTCATGCTAGCATCGCCTACACACAGGCTGTTTAAGCTCAACGTCAACCCAGACAACAACAGCTCCCCTTCTGCTCCCACACCTCCTTCCACCTATGTCTACTTCCTTTTTTCAAGAACTGCCCACACTTGCTGTTTCCATTTTTCTTCTCCATTTTCTCTTAAGCCATTCTAATCAGAATTTCATCCCTATCAGGTCAACCAAAACAACTCTTGTTAAGGTCACTTCCAAAGCCAATGGTCAATACTTTTTTTTTTTTTTTTAATCTATCATGACAAGGGAGGTTTATCCCAACGATACAAGAAAGGTTTAACTTTCTAAAGTCAATCAGTATACTTAGTTACGTTAAGAGAATAAAGAAGAAGAAAGCATATAACTAAATAGATACAGGAAAATAAGTAGAAAATTTTCTCACAAATTAATGATAACCATTTTTTTTTATACAGCAGGTTCTTATTAGTCATCAATTTTATACACATTAGTGTATAGATGTCAATCCCAATTGCCCAATTCATCACACCACCACTCCCAGCCCCCTGCGGCTTTCCCCGCTTGGTGTCCATATGTTTGTTCTCTACATCTGTGTCTCAATTTCTGCCCTGCAAACCGGTTCATCTATACCATTTTTCTAGGTTCCACATACATGCGTTAATACGACATTTGTTTTTCTCTTTCTGACTTACTTCACTCTGTATGACAGTCTCTAGATCCATCCACGTCTCAACAAATGACCCAATTTCATTCCTTTTTATGGCTGAGTAATATTCCATTGTATATATGTACCATATCTTCTTTATCCATTCGTCTGTTGATGGGCATTGAGGTTGCTTCCATGACCTGGCTATTGTAAATAGTGCTGCAATGTACACTGGGGTGCATGTGTCTTTTTGAATTATGGTTTTCTCTGGGTATATGCCCAATAGTGGGATTGCCGGATCATATGGTAATTCTATTGTTAATTTTTTAAGGAACCTCCATACTGTTCTCCATAGTGGCTGTATCAATTCACATTCCCACCAACAGTGCAAGAGGGTTCCCTTTTCTCCACACCCACTCCAGCATCTGTTGTTTGTAGATTTTCTGATGATGCCCATTCTAACTGGTGTGAGGTGATACCTCATTGTAGTTTTGCTTTGCATTTCTCTAATAATTAGTGATGTTGAGCAGCTTTTCATGTGCTTCTTGGCCATCTGTATGTCTTCTTTGGAGACATGTCTATTTAGGTCTTCTGCCCATTTTTTCATTGGGTTGTTGGTTTCTTTAATATTGAGCTGCATGAGCTGTTTATATATTTTGGAGATTAATCTTTTGTCCGTTGATTTGTTTGCAAATATTTTCTCCCATTCTGAGGGCTGTCTCTTCATCGTGTTTATGGTTTCCTTTGCTGTGCAAAAGCTTTGAAGTTTCATTAGGTCCCATTTGTTTATTTTTGTTTTTATTTCCATTACTCTAGGAGGTGGATCAAAAAAGATCTTGCTGTGATTTATGTCAAAGAGTGTTCTTCCTATATTTTCCTCTAAGAGTTTTATACTGTCCAGTCTTACATTTAGGTCTCTAATCCATTTTGAGTTTATTTTTGTGTATGGTGTTAGGGAGTGTTCTAATTTCATTCTTTTACATGTAGCTGTCCAGTTTGTCCCAGCACCACTTATTGAAGAGACCATCTTTTCTCCATTGTATATCCTTGCCTCCATTGTCACAGACTAGTTGACCATAGGTGCGTGGGTTTACCTCTGGGCTTTCTACCTCGTTCCATTGATCTATGTTTCTGTTTTAGTGCCAGTACCATATTGTCTTGATTACTGTAGCTTTGTAGTATAGTCTGAAGTCAGGGAGGCTCATTCCTCCAGCTCTGTTTTTTTCCCTCAAGACTGCTTTGGCTATTTGGGGTCTTTTGTGTCTCCAAACAGATTTTAAGATTTTTTGTTCTAGTTCCATAAAAAATGCCATTGGTAATTTGATAGGGATTGCATTGAATCTGTAGATTGCTTTGGGTAGTGTAGTCATTGCCATAATACTGATTCTTCCAATCCAACAACATGGTATATCTCTCCATCTGTTGGTATCATCTTTAATTTCCTTCATCAGTGTCTTATAGTTTTCTGCATACAGGTCTTTTGTCTCCCTAGGTAGGTTTATTCCTAGGTATTTTATTCTTGTTGTTGCAATGGTAAATGGGAGTGTTTCCTTAATTTCTCTTTCAGGTTTTTCTTCATTAGTGTATAGGAATGCAAGAGATTTCTGTGCATTAATTTTGTACCTTGCAACTTTACCTAATTCACTGATTAGCTCTAGTAGTTTTCTGGTGGCATCTTTAGGATTCTCTATGTATAGTATGTCATCTGCAAACAGTGAGTTTTACTTCTTCTTTTCCAATTTGTATTCTTTTATTTCTTTTTCTTCTCTGATTGTCCAAGCTAGGACTTCCAAATCTATGTTGAATAACTGCGGTGAGAGTGGACATCCTTGTCTTGTTCCTGATCTGAAATGCTTTCAGTTTTTCACCATTGAGAATGACGTTTGCTGTGGGTTTGTCATATATGGCCTTTATAATATTGAAGTACGTTCCCTCTATGCACACTTTCTGGAGAGTTTTTATCATAAATGGGTCTTGAATTTCGTCAAAAGCTTTTTCTGCCTCTGTTGAGATGATCATATGGTTTTTATTCTTCCATTTGTTAATATGGTGTATCACATTGATTGATTTGCATATATTGAAGAATCCTTGCATCCCTGGGATAAATTCCACTTGATCATGGTGTATGATCCTTTTGTATGTGTTGTTGATTCTGTTTGCTAGTATTTTGTTGAGGATTTTTGAATCTATATTCATCAGTGATATTGGTCTGTAATTATCTTTTTTTGTAGTATCTTTGTCTGGTTTTGGTATCAGGGTGATGGTGGCCTCATAGAATCAGTTTGGGAGTATTCCCTCCTCTGCACTTTTTTGGAAGAGTTTTAGAAGGATGGGTGTTAGCTCTTCTCTAAAGGTTTGATAGAATTCACCTGTGAAGCCATCTGGTCCTGGATTTTTGTTTGTTGGAAGTTTATTTTTTTTTTTTGTGGTACGCGGGCCTCTCACTGTTGTGGCCTCTCCCGTTGCGGAGCACAGGCTCCGGCCATGCAGGCTCAGCGGCCATGGCTCACGGGCCCAGCCGTGTGGGATCTTCCCAGACCGGGGCATGAACCCATGTCCCCTGCATCAGCAGGCAGACTCCCAACCACTGCTCCACCAGGGAAACCCTGTTGGAAGATTTTTAATCACAGTTTCAATTTCATTACTTGTGAATGTTCTGTTCATATTTTCTATTTTTTCCTGGTTGAGTCTTGGAAGTTTATACCTTTCTAAGAATTTGTCCATTTCTTCCAGGTTGCCCATTTTATTGGCATAGAGTTGCTTGTAGTAGTCCCTTAGGATGCTTTGTGTTTCTGCGATGTCTGTTGTAACTTCTCCTTTTACATTTCTAATTATATTGATTTGAGTCCTCTCCCTCTTTTTCTTTTGCTTTTTTTTTTTTTGCGGTATGCGGGCCTCTCACTGTTGTGGCCTCTCACGTCGCGGAGCACAGGTCCGGACGTGCAGGCCCAGCGGCCATGGCTCACAGGCCCAGCTGCTCCGCGGCATGTGGGATCTTCCCGGACCGGGGCACGAACCCATGTCCCCTGCATCGGCAGGCGGACTCTCAACCACTGCGCCACCAGGGAAGCCCTCCCTCTTTTTCTTGATGAGTCGGGCTAATGATTTATCAATTTTGTTATCTTCTCAAAGAACCAGCTCTTAGTTTTATTGATCTTGGCTACTGTTTTCTTTGTTTCTATTTCATTTATTTCTGCTCTGACCTTTATGATTTCTTTCCTTCTGCTAACTTTCAGTTTTGTTTGTTCCTCCTTCTCTAATTTCCTTAGGTGTAATGTTAGATGGCTTATTTAAGATTGTTCTTGTTTCTTAAGGTAGGCTTGTATAGCTATAAAATTCCCTCTTAGAACTGCTTTTGCTGCATCCCATAGGTTTTGGATTGTCGTGTTTTCATTATCATTTGTCTTTAGGTATTTTTTGATTTCCTCTTTGATTTCTTCAGTGATCTCTTGGTTATTTAGTAATGTAGTGTTTAGCCTCCATGTATTTGTGTTTTTTACGTTTTTTTCCCCTGTAATTGATTTCTTATCTCATAGCACTGTGGTCAGAAAAGATGCTTGATATGATTTCAATTTTCTTAAATTTACTGAGGCTTATGTGTGACCCAAGATGTGATCTATCCTGGAGAATGTTCCGTGCACACCCGAGAAGAAAGTGTAATCTGCTGTTTTTGGATGGAATGTCCTATAAATATCAATTAAATCTATGTGGTCTATTGTGTCACTTAAAGCTTGTGTTTCCTTATTAATTTTCTGTTTGGATGATCTGTCCATTGGTGTAAGTGAGGTGTTAAAAGTTCCCTACTATTATTGTGTTACTGTCGATTTCCTCTTTTAGAGCTGTAAGCAGCTGCCTTATATATTGAGGTGCTCCTATGTTGGGTGCATATATATTTATAATTGTTATATCTTCTTGGATTGGTCCCTTGATCATTATGTAGTGTCCTTCCTTGTCTCTTGTAATACTCTTTATTTTAAAGTCTATTTTATGTGATATGAGTATAGCTACTACAGCTTTCTTTTGATTTCCATTTGCATGGAGTATCTTGTTCCATCCCCTCACTTTCAGTCTGTACGTATCCCTAGGTCTGAAGTGGGTGACTTGTAGACAGCATATATATGGGTCTTGTTTTTGTATCCATTCAGCAAGCCTGTGTCTTTTGGTTGGAGCATTTAACCCATTCACGTTTAAGTTAATTATCAATATGTATGTTCCTATTCCCATTTTCTTAATTGTTTTGGGTTTGTTTTTGTAGGTCCTTTTCTTCTCTTGTGTTTCCCACTTAGAGAAGTTCCTTTAGCATTTGTTGTAGAGCTGGTTTGGTGGTGCTGAATTGCCTTAGCCTTTGCTTGTCTGTAAAGCTTTTGACTTCTCCATCGAATCTGAATGAGATCCTTGCCGGGTAGAGTAATCTTGGTTGTAGGTTCTTCCCTTTCACCACTTTAAGTATATCATGCCACTCCCTTCTGGCTTGTAGAGTTTCTGCTGAGAAATCAGCTGTTAACCTTATGGGAGTTCCCTTGTATGCTATTTGCCGTTTTTCCCTTGCTACTTTTAATAATTTTTCTTTGTCTTTAACTTTTGCCAATTTGATTCCTATGTGTCTCGGCGTGTTTCTCCTTGGGTTTATCCTGTATGGGACTCGCTATGCTTCCTGGACTTGGTACGCTATTTCCTTTCCCATGTTAGGGAAGTTTTCAACTATAATCTCTTCAAATATTTTCTCTGGTCCTGTCTCTCTCTCTTCTCCTTTTGGGATCCCTATAGTGAGAATGTTGTTGTGTTTAATGTTTTCCCATGAGTCTCTTAGGCTGTCTTCATTTCTTTTCATTCTTTTCTCTTTATTCTGTTCCGCAGCAGTGAATTCCACCATTCTGTCTTCCAGGTCACTTATTGGTTCTGCTGCCTCAGTTATTCTGCTATTGATTCCTTCTAGTGTAGTTTCCACTTCAGTTATTGTATTGTTCATCTCTGTTTGTTTGTTCTTTAATTCTTCTAGGTCTCTTTTAAACATTTCTTGCATCTTCTCAATCTTTGTCTCCACTGTTTTTCTGTGGTCTTGGATTATCTTCACTATCATTATTCTGAATTCTTTTTCTGGAAGGTTGCCTATCTCCACTTCTTTTAGTTGTTTTTCTGGGGTTTTACCTTGTTCCTTCATCTGGCACATAGCCCTCTGCCTTTTCATCTTGTCTATCTTTCTGTGTCGGTCAATTCTTATTCCTCATCTGACTGATGTCTCAGACACATTTGACTCCACTGTTTACTCCCTCCTTGAAATACTTCCTTCAAGGGATATTAAGTGGTCTTGGTTCTTCTATCACTCTT
>NW_006792108.1:1376122-1377963 GCF_000442215.2 Lipotes vexillifer | reverse complement strand
CCTCTTTCCTGGCCTCCTTGGCTGATTCCTTATCTTCCAATCTCTGAGTATAGTCCTTGGAAATTTTCCCTCTCTACATTTACACCCCCAGGTGTGATTTCATTCCATGTCTTATAATTTTGAAAACCATCCATATACTGATGAGTCTCAAATTTACTATCTTTAAAGCAAACCTTTCCCCTGAACTTTAAACTCTACATTCAACTGCTTACCTGAGATCTGTGTCTAGATGTCTATTCAGTATCCTAAACTTAACATGTCTTTAAATAATGAACTCTTGATCTTCCTCACAAGTCAGCAAACTTCTGCATTTCTGTCAATCTCAGTAAATGGTAACTCTGTTCTTCCAGTTGCTCAGGCCAAAACCTTACAGACATCTTTATTTCTCCCCTTCCTCCTTCGTGCACCCCCCAAACACCCATCCCACGAGTGATCTGTTGGCAAGTCCCACAGGCTAATCTAGTTGCAATTCTTCAAAAATATATCTTTTTGAATTGAAATCCTTCAAAAGTTGTCAAGGATTCAACTACCTCTCAACATCTACACGATTCCCACCTTGGTCACCATCACTTCTTGCCCAGATTTTTGCAATCTCCTCCCAACTCTACTCTGCAGTCCCTCTGCTCTCACCACTGCTGTCCCACAGTCCATTTTCAACATGGCAGCCAGAAAAATCCTCAAGAAAACTTAAGTCATGTCATCCTTCTGCTTAAACCTCCCAATGGCTTTCCATTTCACTGAGAGTAAAAACCAAAGTCCTTACTATCACTTAAAGGCCCTACACATATTCAGTCTCCTGTTAAATTTTTTCCCTCACCTCTAACTACTTTCTTCCTGGATCAGCCTGCTGTAGCCACAAGACTCCCTAGCTGTTCCTTGAACTAGCCTGGCAGGCTGTGGTCTGTAGCCTGCCTAACCTAACCCTACAGCATTTTCCCATGTAATGAAATGTTTCCAGAAAACATAACTTTTATTGATTGACTAGTACTGTTCTATATACCACATCCCTTATCTTTAGAGTTTTAAAGCAATCTGACTCTCATACAGCATACCTAGTCAAAATAAAACAGTGCTCCAGAAAGTTCTTGTTATTCTTTGAGAGCACATTCCTTGGCATCATGGGAAACAGTCAAGAGGTTCAAAACAGAGTGGCTGAGGTTGAGTTACTGGAAAGTACTTTTAAGCCCCAGGCAGGCAAGAAAACAACAACAGGGCAAGAAATAACAAGGCCACTGTACCCTGATCTAACTCAGTACGGCCTTTCTTACTTTGAAACCTGCAATTTTTTATTAATAGCATTTGTGGGCTGGTTAAATTTTGATTTATGTAAGATTAAGTGGTAAACAAAAGTTGTTTAATTGTTATCTGATGGAGCCAGTGCTTTAGAGAGGTGCCAATGATTTGAAAAGATGACAGATTTAAGAAAAGAACTCAGCCAATCTGGGAATTTAATACTTTGCACCTTCTCTTCCTCATACCCTACCAGAGACATATTCCTAGGCAAGAACACTTACTTGATAAATCTCAAGAAAAGCGGGGAAAGCTCCCTGGACCGTGGCTCTACCCTTTCTGGGAATTTTGCCAGAGCTCGCCAGAGCAAAAACCGGAAATTGGTATGGTCCAGTCTTTCCTGAAGGTCGGTTTTCAATGCGAACTGCTGATGATAAAGAGTTCCAACGTCTCCTTCCTGAGTCTGCTCCCAGTCTGCATCTCCAATGGACCTCTCCTCATCTCTTGTGTCATTTTGCAGCTCTTTCTCTGAAAGAAAAAAGGTCATCATAACCACTAGAGAAATGTTAACAACTACCCTATGTGTTTCTGCCAGTAACGGCATTCCTTTC
>NW_006792108.1:1352555-1376112 GCF_000442215.2 Lipotes vexillifer | reverse complement strand
GCATTCCTTTCTCTAGTAATACAAGCAAACTATAACAGTATCCAAAGGTTATCAAAGATAATACATTTCTCATTTCTGCTTTCCAATTTTATGTGTAATTAAGCAATAGAAATTAAATAAACAACCATTTCCTCCCACAGCCCCCTCCTTCATATTCCTTTACATACCAGCATGTGTAGCTGCTTTTTCTAGATGTTCATAGTAGACTTTCCAAAATTGCTTATTTTCCATTTCATGTGCATGAGAACTAAGAGTAAAGATCATAAAATAAAACCTGTGGTATGGACCCTATTTTGAGATATCTCATACAAAAAAAAAGTGAAAGGATATAACTAAAATACTAATTAAATTATCCCTGAATGTGGGGTCATAAACAACTTTTGTACTTTATTTTTCAAAATGCCTGTTCTGCTAAGGTCTAATATTTAGGGTTTTGAGAGGCCACACATAATATATTTCCAATCCGACAAAAAGCCAGAGTAGGCCCTCTGAAGACAAATGCCTGCAGAAGGACAGATTTCTATAAATGAGGCCCAACATATGCATTTTTTATGTGATTATGAACGTCCTTTTTAGAGCTAAAGGGTTTTGGATACTAGACAGCAAGGGTTTTAAATTAAATTTTTAATTTTTAAATTAGAGTTTGGCTCAATGACTCAATATATATAAGTAAAAGTATACAACTATTATACAGTACTTATTACTATAAAAAAAATTCAATACAGGTGTATAATATAAAAAGAGAAAGTTCTCCAAAGTTATTTCAAAGTACAGAGAAACATATATAAAACAACTGAATTGTCAAAAACTTGGCATCAGATAGAATAATTAATGTTTACTTTTTCTTCACCTTGTCCCACAAAGGCTTTAAGGTAGCTATAAATACCATACACACCCATTCACTTAAATCACACCCCAGAGTATAATACTGGCTCCATCATCATTCTGCAGTAGTGAAAGCACAACAGCTTCATCCATTTCACCCAGGCTTACCTTATGAGTTCAATAACAGGATCCCAGAGAGCACTGAAGTTAACATATAACATGCCTAACAGATAACGAAGTGGCATCTGCAAGCATAGGAAATTAGTTTAGATCGGCACCAAAATGCAAGGATCCTGACTTGGACAAACTGAGGTTTGGAAAGAAGCTTCTGCTTTAAGAAAAAACTTGCAGGTGCCAATCCAAAATTCAGGTACAGTAATTTTCCTCCTCTTCCCAAAATGTCACTCACTATTTAACAGAGAAGAATCACTTAAGAAAACATAGTATTCAAACTCACTCCAGATGTTCACGAATAAAGGATATATTTGAATAAACAGATTTGACTCATGATTAAATTCATTCCTAATAAATACTGCCATCACCTGACAAGACAAAACTTGAACGGTAATCAGTAAAGCACAGGTGCCAAAGAACCCAGCAAAGCACTATGTAAATGGCAGCTGAGGCTTTATAAGCAGATGTGTGAGTTCTCAAAACTAGGCATTAAAAGAGTTCAGTTCAGAGGGTCTGAAGTTTTCACAGTTGCCTTCTGGAATGATAGTCACTGTTACTAGCATCCCCGTGCACTCAGGAAACATCATGTAAAGTGGTAGTTCTATTATTATTTGGGGGTGGGGTGCTTGTGTCTACCTTAGCAGCAGAGCCCCTTTCCAAATGGAACATAACACAGGACGCTAATATACAGAACAGGTTAAGAACAGAACTGCTCTGCTTGAAAGGGGAATGCCTCCACTTGGCCTTCTTCCCAAAGGGATAGTGATGTACCCTCAAGGGTCATGGACGGAAAATCCCTGATACAAAAGGTAGAGGGCTGACGTCCTGCAGCAGTGAACAAATCTGGAGAAGAGTATCAGGCTGTCAACTTGACCTTGTTCCTCCTGCTGCCACCTACTACCTATCCTCACATACTACACACACACTCAGGAGAAGGGATGATAGTAAATTATTTCTACAGTTGAAAAGGCTGTAGAGCCATTTAACTCAAAGCATTGAACAGAACTGGGTATTTACTTAGTTTTAAATTCTTTTTTTTATAATTCTTGCTTTTAAAAATTCTTTCTCTCTCTCTCTTTTTTAAAATTTTTTGGTGACTATTTAGTATGCTTCTCTTTTTTCAAATACCAGCTAAACAGATCTTAAAGTATAAACTGAGTTAAAAAAAAAACCCGGGCTTCCCTGTTGGCGCAGTGGTTGAGAGCCCGCCTGCTGAGGCAGGGGACACGGGCTCGTGCCCCGGTCCGGGAAGGTCCCACATGCCGTGGAGCGGCTGGGCCCGTGAGCCATGGCCGCTGAGCCTGCGCGTCCAGAGCCTGTGCTCCGCAACGGGAGAGGCCACAACAGTGAGAGGGCCGCGTACCGCAAAAAAAAACACCCCAAAAACCCCAAACACTGTTTTTACCTCTTGTAACGGCCCATCAGGGACTGCAGTCTGTACCACATCATGTCTTAGTTTTCTCAAATGAAGAAGCTTCTCTCTGTAATCATTCACAGTTGCTGGCACAAGTTCTGCCTGGCGTAATATAGCAAAGACAGACTGACGCTCTGAGAGCTCGTCATCCTGAACCAGAGGAAACCAGGAGGCAGGTCAGTATTTTGATTTTCCAAAAAGAACATTAAGTGTGAACACAAGTCTAAAAAAGAAAAACTGGCATATATTAATGTTTTAAATTAAATAAGCAACACATTTCTTGAGTAAATGATTCATTCTTCCTCACATCATTTACTTTTTGGTAGATAATTTAGGTTTAGTGTCTAGCAGAGACATGACAAGTAAAAAACAGGCAAGTAATTCTCAAAATCCCTCAAGTTGACTGGCAATATTTTTTGAAATAAAGAAAATGTACATATACTTTCACTGTACAATTCTACTTCTAAGTAGAAGTAATTTCTACTTCTGGAAGAAAGTAGTCATTTGCATTACTGAAATGTTTCCCTGAACAAAGGTATCTGTGTAAGGATGTTCATGGCAGAATTATTAGAAATGCTGCAAAACTACCAACAACCCACCTAAGCATCCATCAAGAGGGAACTGGTTAAATACAATATTTTAAACTGTGGGGCACCATTCAAACTTCAAAAGAAATGAGGTAGGGCTAGAGGTACGGATATGGAAAAACTTGCATGACACCATTTGTTTAAATTATGTGTGTATATACAAAAAGTCTGAAAGAATAGTCACCAACTAACTATGGATTTTCAGTGGTGGCCTTGCTGAGGGGATGGGAATAAGAATTGCAAAAAGTTTTTTTCAAACTTCATGATAGATATTTACATGGTATTTGAATTTTTTGCAAAATTATCATTTTGGAAAACAATATGTCAAGTTACATTTTTTAAAAGTTACCCAAAACGAACAGTTAAAATACCTCCATTAATTCCGGAAGCCGAACCTCAAAGTGGTTTAGGATCCTTATTGTCAAAAGCCGAATCTAGAGAAATTAAAAGGCATGTTTCAAACTCCAACGTTTAAAGACAAGAAACTGATTAAGAGTCAGTGAGACCTAAGTTTCATGGAATTATGAAAGATATACCACTTGTCAGAGTAATACATGTTTATTCTATTCCTTATTTCATATTCAACACCAACCAACACCTTATTCAAATGGTACTTGAAACAATTAATGACCAGACTAGACTGAGAAGATAAGGTTGCTCATAAAACGGTGCTGCTTCTTTGAACTATGACACTATAAGCATCTCTGTAAATAAGCGCAAAGAACCTGATTAAGCTTACAGTTCCACTGAAATTAATGATTTTTATTTCTAAATAACATGTTCAGGTATTTCTATACACCTGAATGAGCAGCAGAATCACCTACAGAGCTTTGAAAAATCATGCAGATATATGTCACTTCCACCCTATGCCTGCGGAATCAGAATTTGGGGGTGTTGGGACCCAGAATTTATATTTTTAGTAAGCGCCCCAATTAATCCTGCTGCAATCAGTTTGTAGGTCAGTGTTTAGGAATCATTGCTTTAAACAGAAACCATCCCAAAGCAGCATTTTCTGATTAAGGAGCCCTGACAACCACTGGCAATACACGCATAAAACAAAAGATGAGAGGCAGAGAACACACCACAAAACCGTAGTACCTTGGATATGCCAGTTGAAATGTTTGCTCGTAACTTGGGAAATAATTCCATCAGAGCTTCCTCTGAAAGTGGCCCCCTGCAGCCACATAAGGATAATCTCTGATAATAGAGATCAGCCAACAGCAACACAGATGGCTCCAAAGGAAATGCTCTGCAACGAGATATTTATTAGACCCAAACTGTACCATACACCACAGAGAACTTAGGCTATACTAGAAACCACAGAAAATTATCACTGATGAAAGAAATGTAAGAGGGAACAGGTGAAAGTTTTACGTGGACATTTAGCATCACTTGAGACATGAAGAATCTGAGGTCCACCAACAGTGAGCCACACGCTCAAGTACAGACACACAGCCAGAGTCAGAGGCAGGATTATAATATGGTGTTTTGACTGAAGTCAAATGCTGTCTTTTCAATCCACGTACTCCTAAGTGACAGTGACATAAGGGGGGATATATAATATTCACTGAGTGTTTTCTATGTGCCGGGTACTGAGCTATGAGGCAAGCAGTACAGAGCAGGGGGCCGGCACATCAGCACTGGGGTAGGGCAGCCCAGGCTTGAAGCCAGCCTAACATCATCATCATCCATGTAACCCTGGACAAGCCACTTAACCACTATGTGCTATCCTCCAACAAATATTTACTGAGTATCTACCATGTACCAGTGACTTTTCTAGATACTGGCTATAACAGGAAACTAAGAAAAAAGTCCCTATCCTCCTGGAGCTTATGTTTTAATAGGGGAAGGTCACCTCAGGAAAAGGAGGCTGGACTGAGAGACTGGTGCGCGGGGGAGAGGGCGAGAGGGCGAGGGGGTGAAAAGGAGTGCTGTCTGATATGGCGGTGGTCACGGAAGGCAGAGACTGAAGGAAGTCAAGAAGAGAGCCAAAAGGCACCTGGAAGAAAAGCGTTCCCGGCAGAGGGAGCAGTGATGCCAAGTCCCAGACAGGTGTGCTTGCCTATGTGAGGAGAATCGAGGAGACCAGTGCAGCTGGAACGGAGCGAACAAGGAGGAGTGGCTGGGGACGAGGTCAGAAGCCAGGGCCTAGATTACACAGAGCCCTGAGGAACACGATGAGGACTGCAGGTTTTATCCCAAGTAGGCTGGGTACCACGAGAGCAGGGTTTCTCAGCAGTGGCTCTGCTCACACGGGCCAGGTGACTCTTTGTTGTGAGGCCGTCCAGTGCACAGCAGGGCGCTCCTTACCCACCACACTCCAGTAGCAGTCCCCAGCTGTGATGACCATAAACGTCTCCAGAATGGCCCGTGGTTGAAAATCACTATTTCTGAGGGTTGTTGGCAAAAGAGTGGCATGTTCTCTTTCACGGAAAAGAATCATCCTTGTTGTTGGGTACAAAACAGACAGCAGTAGGGCAAGGATGGAGGCAAGAAAACTCGTTAGGAGGCTACTGCAGTCATCCAGGTGAGAGACGGAGGTTGAGACCAGACTGGCAGCAGGTGCTAAGCAGCTGGGGTTCTGGATTTATTAAAGAATTCGAGTTCCCCCTTCTACAATGTTAACAGTACCTATACCTCAGGGAGTTGTTGTGAGGATTACAATAATAATGTAATAATAATGTACAGAAAGTACTCAGAAGAGTGACCGGCACATAATAAAAATTCAATAAATGCAATTTGTGTATTGTTATCACTGCACGCACAGTCTAATTCAATCTCCATGAGGGAAGTACCGCCACTCCCTTTTGAGAGTAAAGTTGAGATTAACTAACTTACTCAAGGCTATCTAGCTAGTAAGTGATGAAGACAAGGTTCAAATCCAGGTTGTCTTGGCTGTGAAACCTCTGGCGTAACCAGTAGCTAGCACAGCACCCAGCACTGAGGCCTGCATCTACAACTTTCACAAATGAAAACTTGCACTGCCACCCTCCAAGCCGATTTGCTCCTACTAGAGGTTTCTAGGCCTCCTAGGTTAAAAGCACCTGCCCGGGAGGCCAGCTGGCCTTCCACAAGGGACAGACAAATCCCACTCTGTTATGCGTGCTTTTCTGTTTTAAAACCTCCATAGATGCCTTAAATTGTTCCCACCAAAGCATACAGTGTGAGAAGTTTAAATAGAATGACTTAAAAAAAAAAAAAGGGGGCTTCCCTGGTGGCGCGGTGGTTGAGAGTCCGCCTGCCGATGCAGGGGACACGGGTTCGTGCCCCAGTCTGGGAGGATCCCACATGCCGCAAAGAGGCTAGGCCCGTGAACCATGGCCGCTGAGCCTGCGTGTCTGGAGCCTGTGCTCCGCAACGGGAGAGGCCACAACAGTGAGAGGCCCGCGTATCACAAAAAAAAAAAAAAAAAAAAAAGGGAACACATACGGAATACGGTAAGTAGGAAGACAACAAAGAAAAACTCCTCCTTAAAAAAATTTAAAGCAATTCAATTAACAATAGAGAGACAGTAGCCTTGCCCAGATTGGGGAATGTACAGAGATTCTGGATTACTGCACTAAGTCTCTTAACTGGTCTCCTTTATCCTCCTTCAGTCTCTTCTCGATATAGCAGCTTGAGTGATCCTACTTTGGCCTACGCCACACTCCTGCCAAAGACACCTCCTGTGGCTTCCCCTTTCACTCACAGTAAAAGCCAAGGCCCTACAATGGCCAAAGGTCAAACACTGCCTGCCACCACGCCCCCCATATCCTCCTCTCCTACTACCCTCTCCTCGCTCTACTCAGCTACAATAGTTCCTTGATGCTCAAGCAAGGCACCCACAGAGCCTCGGCACTCACATCTTCCCTGGGTTTGGGACAGAGTGCCCCAGGTCCCAGATATCCTATCCCCAGGGCTTACTTCCTTGCTGCTTCTGGGTTTCTGCTCAAATATCTCCTTGGTGAGACCTTCCCTAGTTAAAACTTCTATTTGTCTCCAGCCTCCAGACTCTCCCTGTCCCGACTTTACTACTGTCTAACAGGCCATATATTTTACTTGTTTATTTTGTTTAGTATATCTTCTTGCTAGTGTGTTAGCTCCATGAAGGCAGGGAATTGTGTGTTTCATTTAGTGTGTCTCCCAGTGCCAAGAATAGGGCCTGGTACATGAGAAAAGCAATGAATACTTATTGAATGAAGTAAATGAGCAAATCTGTTGTTAAAAGCTTGTAAATAAAACGGACTACACTCCAGAAACAGAAGCAAACTACTTTACAAGATTTTCAAAACGCCTGACCTTTAGAAAGGGTGCTAAGCCGAGCAATGAATGGCTCTCAGTAACGGCCCTGTGCTATGATCCAAATCAAAATAAACTTGAAAAAAACCCAAACTGGATTGTTTTGGTATGTAGTAAAAGGACCACAGGAAAGTTTTCTGAAGGGCTAAGTGTGTCCAGCCGAGAAACACTGTGAAAGCAGAAACATGTATGTTGGAGCCACGGTGTCATGTCATGTGACCAGCATTATACACCCACTTCACTCTGCAACACTAATTTACATACACAGTAAGATAACCTTTCACAAAGATGAATCTGTATTTAAAGACTGTATCCAAAAATGTTCTTCTTTTAACTGGAGGATTTCAATCAATAATAAATTTCCTATGAGAATACAACGCAGGTAAAAAAATAGATACAAGATTTTGCCAACACAGAAGCCTTTATATTTCATTCATTATTAAGCTGAATGTAAGATATGTTTACTCACAATACTAAATTCTTCACACGTTCCACAGAAACCAGATGAAGAAGCTCAGAAGATTCTTCCAAACTTAGAAGAGTATTTACAGCTTGACAAAGAACAAATAAGCTTCCTTAAGGCAGAAAAACAGGAGAAAACACATTATTTCTTTGACACAATAACTACAGACATCTCCTTTTATCTACCACTTGGTATTTATACAGAGTTCTTAAAGTGAATCTGTACCTTCTAAAGGATTATCTGTCAAATGTCAGAATATAACAGAAAGGAACTGCAAAGAGGTTCCAAGTCTTATATTTTAACTTTCTTAAGAGAAAAATATATTCAGAAATAGAGAATACAAATGTATATTCCCTTCAACTGAGATAAGGAGAAAATTCAATGGTTCTACCAACTGGTATTATCAAAATTAGAACTTTTGAGAATAGACTTAGACTTTTCAAAAGCTAAGAAATTATCTTTGTGTAAAACTCATGTTGATTTTATGACTCCAATTTATAAGAAATCACATATCCAATGGCTACTATGTATAATGGACTCAATTTATATTAATTAGATAATCATTTAATCCTAGACCAGAGGTTGGCAAACTATGGCCCACAAACTTGCGGGTAGTCTGTTTTTATATGGACAGCAAACTAAGAATGCTTTTCACATTTTTAAAGGGTTGTTTAAAACAACAAACAAACAGAATATGCCACAAAGACTGAAGACTGAATGTGGCCCACAAAAGCTAAAATATTTACTGTATTGTCCTTTACACAAATATTTTGCCAACACCTGCTCTAGTTAGAAAAGGGCTATCCAGCAGAACTTCCTTTCTGCAGTGGTAGAAAGGCTCTATACTTCTGCCAAATGTACTCACAATCCAATATGGTAGCCATTAGCTACATGTGGCTACTGAGCACTGGAAATGTGGCAGGTCTACTTTATTCTCTAACATGTCTGCTTAGTATTTAACACAGAACCTAGCAATTAATATTTAAATGAATGACTACTATATACATGTGTTAGGAAAAAAAATACCATGCTAGAATAAAACAAAATACCTACCATTATTTGCTTATTTTTGTAGCAAAATTTTTTTATTAATCTTATTTTGATCAAAATACCTACTTTTAAATTGCTGTTCTCAGCTACTTGGGGGAGTTGGACAAGTATACAACAGGAAATGGTGTTTGGGGCAGGGCAGTCTACTTCTGCCTGGATGAGTCATGAAGACCTTTCTAGAGGTACTGTGAGCTGAGTTTTTTTTTTTTTTAAATTTTATTTATTTTTGGCTGTGTTGGGTCTTTGTTGCTGCGCGCAGGCTTTCTCTAGTTGCAGCGAGCGAGGGCTACTCTCTGTTGCAGTGCACAGGCTTCTCATTGTGGTGGCTTCTCTCACTGCGGAACATGGGCTCTAGGCACGCAGGCTTCAATAGTTGTGGCTCGTGGGCTCTAGAGCACAGGCTCAGTAGTTGTGGCTCACGGGCTTAGTTGCTCCGCGGTGTGTGGGATCTTCCTGGACCAGGGCTCGAACCCATGTCCCCTGCGTTGGCAGGCGGATTCTTAACCACTGCACCACCAGGGAAGCCCTGAGCTGAGTTTTGAAAGCTAAGTACGAGTTCACCAAATGATGAAAGACCTAGAAAGGACTCCAGGCAGAAGGGACACATGTGCAACGGTAGCCAGAGGGACATACAAGAAAGTGTTTTGCTCTAGGTAAGCAAATGCCTGGAGCACAAGTGTATACCAGGGCTAGACTGCGCGTGGAAGACAGCAACAAGACACAAGCTGGGAATCGAAGTTGAGTCTGATTTCTTTGACCATGGCAGCCTTCTACTACTACACCTTTGGACTCAGCAAATGTTCAAGCTGTCCTGACTTTGTCACCACATTATGAGGTACAAGGGTAACGCCTCCATCTCAGTCTCTTTTTTTCCTATTTACATACAGGGGGTTCTGCCAGAACACAGCACAATGGCAGTACTATTCCCTGGTATTCATGTGTTTACAGTTACTCTGGGTGTGCCAGAAAAGACAGACAAGAGAACAAATGGTGATTGTAACTGACCTTTTCCAAAGCTCCCTCTGTCAACAGTCATGAAGAGTGACTCTATGAAGCAGGTGACTAGGGGTATCACCTTCTCTTTCTCCAGGGGTCTGTCCAAGAAGTGGGGAGAAAAAGGGAAATGCTCAAACTAGCATTCAATGGCTTTTTCATGAAATGGCAAAAAATGGCTAATAAATGTTTTCATCAGCTTGCTAAAACACCTTTCACAATTAAACACAGTTGATTTTCTCACCTAATATGAGGTAACACGACAAGGGCCGCCCAAGAGCATGAAAGATAAGTACTCTCTTTACTTGGGGGTAACTGAATTATAGATAAAAGATGATCTAATACTGAGATCTGTTCCTTTCCTCCCTTGGATCTGTTCTTCTTCTGCCTTATATTGGATCTGAAGGAAGAAAAGATAAACACATATTTAAAATAAGAGAGGATATAATCGCTCTTGCCCTCTGAAGTTTGAAGTAAAATTGGTTCCTTTCCATGCATGGAGCATTAGCGGGAAGGAAGGAACTGGTGGTGACAGTTGAATACAAATAATTAAACAAAAGTGACTCATTTACTGATTTTTCAGTGACAGATTTTTTCAACCCCATTGGTTCTATTTTCTTCTATTTTCTATTTTAATTTGCTTCATAAATTAAAGCAACCCTTCCAGGTTTAGGTATTATTTCAGAATTTTGTGCTGATGGACATGTGTTTAAGAACTGGAGAGGTAATTTAGTGGCATGAACTGACTTCATCCCCCCTTTCCTTTCTGACATGAATTTTACTGCTTCACAAATGTGTAGAATGATGTTGCAAAGGAATCACAGTGAATTTGGCAAATGTCGCTAAAATGATTATGACTTGGAAGTAACTTTTGGACTTCCCTGGCGGTCCAGTGGTTAAGACTCCACTCTTCCACTGTAGGGAGTGCGGATTCAATCCCTGGTTGGGGAACTAAGATCCCGCATGCCATGCGGCCAAAAAAAAAGCAAGAAGTAACTTTCTCTGAGGCTTTAATCTGATAAGTGGTTACTCAACACTATTTTCTAATATGACATTCAGTTTTAGGTATTTGTTACTTTGGCGGTATTCTTGTTTGCCTCTATTTTTGCCAATGAACTATACCTCAGTCCTATCTAAAAGACAGAAATCCAGTGGAAAGAAAAGTCATAGAAACAATAAGTAAATTGATCTGTTTTTATAATTAATCCTCCATGTCCAGTTTGGTTAACTTATTATGGAATAGAATTAGAATATCAGGTTTTTATTCCTATACCTTTTTATCATTAAAGTTAACCAAAAAAGTTGCATTCTCTTTTGTTTCATACTTATCAGGATACTGAATGCTTGGAAATTATGAGAGATAACTAAGTTAATTTTACTGGTAATTTCTAAAAGTCACTCTACCTTGATATACAGTCTTTCTAGTATTAACCATGACTCAATAATCGGAAAAAATCTTACAAATAAAATATTGAGATGCTTTATAAAGATGAGTCATTAGTTGCCATGTCATTCCCCTGCTTCGTCACACCTGCCAATGAGCTCCTCCAATAAAATCCATACTCATCTCATCCTGTAAGGCCTTGGGTGCTACGACCCTCTCTTCCTTCACTCACTTCCTCTCTCCTCCTTACTCAATGCTCTTTACCCACACAGGCTTTCCTTTTGTTCCTCAAACACACTGGGCTTATTCCCATCCCAGAGCCTTTGCAGGAACGCTTCCCTCTGCCTGGAAAGCCTTTCACCCAGCCTTTCTTTGCCAGGTTGGATCCTTCCACCATTACAATCGGACCAAAGGTCCCCTTTCTAGATGGGAGTAGTGCTGCCTCTCTGTCTACTCTGTCTCAAAGCCCTGTTTTATTTTTCTTTTTATCACAATCTAAAACTAACTTGTTTGTTTATCTGCCTCACATGCCTGTCCCCCCAAGACTGTCATCTCCCCCAAAGAAGAAACTTTTTTCTTTTTCATTATTATATCCCAGTGCCTAGAACAGTGTCTGATACAATAAATATCTGTCAAATGACAGAATAAATTTATTTTCCCAAGAGTCTTTTCACATCTATTATCTCCTTTTATTTTCACAAAAAATCTGTGAGGTGAGTGGATGGAGTGTGATCAGGAATATTCAGACAAAGGTGACCATTCACGTGTTATTCTATGGGGTGATGGAAGTTTTCTTAGACAAAGAAATATAGAACCTGTGGCACTCGCCTTAAGTTAATATGCTTACATTTATTAGGAATGATAAGGGAACTGGTTTCCTGATCTATAATTTCTAGAGGCACACCCACTCAACTATTTGAAAAATAGTAAGCAGAATCCTCTCAAATATTACATATACTTTGTTTCGACTTCCAAAGAGTATGTACTGTTTTTAATGAAATTGAGAAAGTAATCCATAGACCTTTTAACAATTCAAACAATGCAAAGGTTTATAACCTAAAAGCTAATAGTCACTTCTTTCTTCTCTTTACCATCCTCTTGTCATAAACAAAGATAACAGTTTTGTGTCTCTTTAGGGGGTTGTCAATTCTCCCCAAATTGACCTATAGATTTAATGCAATTCAAAACAAAATCCCAGCAAGGTTTTTTCTTTTTTGTAGATATAGACAAGTTTCTTCTAAAATTTATACAAAAGGGCAAAGGACCAGGAATAGACGAAACAATCTTGAAAAAGAAGAATACAGTGAAAGGATTTTTTTTTAAGATTTCCAGATTTATTTTATGCTATAGTAACAAGATTGTAGCATTAGAGGAGGACAGACACATAGATCAATGAAACAGAATAGAGAGCTAGTAACAGTCCCACACATTTATGCCCAGCTGATTTTTGACACAAAAGCAAAAGCAGCTCAACGAGGAAGAACAGCCTTTTCAACAAATGTTGCCAGAGCAGTGGACATTCAGAGGCAAAATAGGAAATTTGACCCAAACTTCACACCTTATATAAAAATTAACTCAAAATGGATCATGGACTTAAATGTAAAACATAAAATGATAAAACTTAAAAAAAATAGGAGAAAATACTTGGGACCTATAGTTAGGCAAATAGTTCTTAGACTTGACATCAAAAGCATTATCCATAAGAGGAAAAGTTGATACATTGGACCTCATCAAAATTTAAAACTCTGATCAGTGAAAAATCTTGTTAAGCAAAGGAAGACAAGCTACAGGCTGGGAGAAAATATTTGCACCATCACGAAGCAGACAAAAGGACTTGTATTAGAATATATAAAGCACTCTCAAAACTCAACAGCAAAGAAACAATCAAATTAGAAAATGGGCCAAAGAAATGAACAGATATTTCAGTAAAGACGATATGCAGATGGAAAATAAGCACATGAAAAGATATTCAACATCCTTAGCCATTAGGGAAATGCAAATTAAAACCACAGTGAGATAGATATCACTATATCCTATCAGACTGGCAAAAGCAAAAAACAGTGAAAATAACAAATACTGGTGAGGATGCAGAGAAACTGGATCACTTATACTACTGCTGGGAATGTAAAACGGCACAGTCACTCTGGAAAACCATTTGGCAGTTTCTTATAAAATTGAACATGAAAAATAAAACGAAGCAACAAACAAAACTACAACAACAACAAAAAACTGCAAAACAAAAACCCCAAACTGAACATGCCCTTACCCTATAACCCAATAAGTCCACTTTGGGGCATTTATCTCAGAGAAATGGAAAGCTGTGTACATGAATGTTTATAACAGCTTTATTCATAATAGCCAAAAACTAGGAATGACCTAGTTATTCCTTTCAACAAGTGAATGTTTAAACAGACTGCTACATCCATTACCATGGAATACTACTCAGGAATAGCACACAAAGATGCTCAACATAAAAAGGAATGGATTACTGATGCACACAACAACTTAGATGGGTCTCAAGGGAACTGTGTTGAGTGAAAAAGCCAATCTCAAAAGCTGTACTGCATAATTTATATAATATTCTTGAAATGACAAAATTGTAAAAATGGAGAATAAGATTAGTGGTTGCCAGGAGTTAGCGATGGAGTGGGGAGTGGCAGGGTGAGTGTGGCTATTAAAAGTAGCACGAGAGATCCTTGCAGTGATGGTACAGCTCTGTATCTTGACTTTGGTGGTGGTTGTGAATAGACATGAGATAAAATTGCACAGAACTATATATCCATATACATGCAAACACAGAGATGAGTGATGTAAAACTGGTAAATCTGAACAAGGTTGGTGGATTGTACCAATGTCAATTTTCTGGTTGTGATATTGCACTAAGCTTTTGTATTGGGTTGGCCAAAAAGTTCATTCAGGTTTTTCTGTAACATCATGCGGAAAAACCCAAACGAACTTTTTGGCCAAGCCAAATAAAATGTTGCCACCAGGGGGAACTAAGTGAAACGTATATGGAAACTCTCTGTCCTATTTCTTATAACCACACGTGAATATACAATTGTTTTAAAATAAAAGGTTAAGAAAATTAATAGTGACCTCTTTCACTTACCACGCTCTTGAAGTTAAATAACCTGTTTCTGTATCCTTTCACATGTGTTCCTATGCTTATATATACTTTTGGTTTTAACTTTGCAAAATGGGATCGTGTACTCTTCTACAACTTGGTTTACTTATTTTTCTAAATTTATTTATCTATTTTTGGCTGCACTGGGTCTTTGTTGCTGTGCGCAGGCTTTCTCTAGCTGCGGCAAGCAGGAGCTACTCTTCGTTGCGGTGCGCAGGCTTCTCTTATTGTGGAGCATGGGCTCTGGGCATGCAGACTTCAGTAGTTGTGGCATGTGGGCTCAGTAGTTATGGCTCGCGGGCTCAGCAGTTGTAGCTCATGGGCTCTAGAGAGCAGGCTCAGTAGCTGTGGTGCACGGGCTTAGTTGTTCCATGGCATGTGGGATCTTCCTGGACCAGGGCTCGAACCTGTGTCCTCTGCATTGGCAGGAGGATTCTTAACCACTGTGCCACCAGGAAAGTCCTACAACTTGCTTTTTTCACATAACAATGTATCATGGACATCTTTCCAGTTAATACATGTAGATCTTCAGTTTTTACAGTATTCTGAATGCATTATTTTTAAATGGGCAATCCTACCAAGAATACAGGGAATAAAGACTTAGAACTTACCCCACTGTCTGTTCTGAGAAAAGCAGAGGGTACTTCTCAATCGCCATGGAGCCAGTGGTGGGAGGTGCTGCTTTGTTCAGAATGAGTTTGGCCAAAATGGCCAGAGCTTCACCTTTGACTGCAGCGTCATCAGTCAGGAAGCAATTCTCAATATACAAGAGAAAGCTGGGTAGAAAAAGCTAAAAATAAGAAAGAAAATCACACTTATTAACAACAGATAAAATTTCAGAACACCTAATGAAGAGAAGATTCTAACACTTCCACAGAGAAAAAAAGAGATCATAAATAAAGGCTCAGGAATCGTAATGACATCAGACCTCTGCAAAGGAACAGTGGAGGCCAGAAGACAATGGAGCAATGCCTAAAAAACTGAGGGGAAACGACAGAATCTAGAATGCTGTACCCAGCGTACTGGTGATGTAGTTTGAGGAGAGAATAAAGACACTTACAGATGCACTAAATCTCAAAATTTTATTTCCATTCACCGTTTCTCAGGAACCTCTGGAGAATGTGTTTCATCAAAATACGTGGGGAAACTACAATAAAAGAAAGACATGGGACCCAGGAAACAAGGGAGAGGCAAGTCCTAGTATGACATCTGTGCAGTGGGCAGAGAAAGCAATATGTTCAGACTTGAATGGCTCTAGGAGGAATGTCTCCTAAAAAGAAAAAAGAAAAACAAAGAGCTGCCAAATGATCTAACAGTTTGCCACGTGAAAGGCATTCTATGATGCTGTTGGCAGACTCACCAGCAATTTCAAGTTTTTAAAGAATGAGGCAATTGGTAACTTCAGGAAAAACGAAAGGGTATACAAAAAAGAAAATGTAATTATAAAATACTCCTTGATTATAGGGATTAAGTATTTGATGCATATGAATTCAACCAAAATTTATAATGTAACTCTGTTGCGCAGATGAGAAGCGTAAAAGAACTAGAAATCCACCTACCCAGGATGAAGCCTACCAGATGAGGACTAAAACTAGTAAGTCAAGGAAAAGCAGTATGTTCAGATGATTTAAAAATATAAAGTAGGGCTTCCCTGGTGGCGCAGTGCTTGAGAGTCCGCCTGCCGATGCAGGAGACGCGGGTTCGTGCCCCGTTTCGGGAAGATCCCACATGCCGCGGAGCGGCTGGGCCCGTGAGCCATGGCCACTGAGCCTGCGCGTCCGGAGCCTGTGCTCCGCAAATGGGAGAGGCCACAACAGTGAGAGGCCCGCATAACGCAAGAAAAAAAAAAAATAAAATAAAATAAAGTAAATACTAGAAAAAAATAGCTAAAAATCATTAGATGTGCTTGTTCCTAGTGAGGAAGATGGGAGTGGGAATGAAGTGAGTGCCTTTTAGCCCTGTGCAACCTTTTAAACAACATACATAGAGTACTCTGATAAAAGTAAGTTTTTTAAAAAAAGACCACAGGGAACAGGGGAGACGGAAAAGAGGCAGCTGCTAAGAAAACCAGAGAGAAATAAAGAGCCCTCACTGGGCAGGAAGCAACAGGGCTAGGACATGTATAAAGAAGTATTTTTCTGAGACAAATGAAAATATATATTATTAAAGACTAAAGGGAAAAATGAGAGAAGAGATACAGAGATTTCCATGAAGTGTACTGTAGAATCACCAGTTAGGAGGAGTGGCAAATGTTTGATGAGGGTGAGGGGCAAGGACAAAATAAACTCAGGATTTGATGAGAAAGATTTCTACCTCATTCTATCAGGTAGCAATTCGTTCTGTAGCAATGAAATGAATTCATAACCCTCCTCCTATGCAAACTGTTTCAGAAACTATTTTCTATGCTTCAAATTCACAGTTTAAGTTCCTTAAGCCATTTTTTTTTCAAATTTAGCACATGGTTCTATAACTTCCTAAAAGATTATTAGAAAAACAAATTGGTTACTTAGTATCATTTAAAATGCTCAGCATGTGGAATAAAGTTTCACATATGACCTAGAACTGGAATATAATTGCTTTAAAAAAAATACATGAACTAAAACATCAAATACTTATTCTATTCCTTTCAAAAAACAAAATCACAGGATTTTTAAATTGATAATTTTATCGTGACAGATTTAAAACAAAACAAATCCAAGACTTAATATCTCACTCACCTGCTCAAACTGCTTCATAGCAAACATGACTTCCGAAAAACCCAAAATTAAGCATCTTTCAAATCTGCTCTCAAAAATCTGTGGACCAGAGGCAAAGAATAGTAATGTAAATACAAAGAGAGTACTTTCCCATTCCTGAAAATAAAAACATCCGAAACCTTCAAGATCCTCTAACTTGCAAGCAGGAAGTGTGGGATGCTTGATACAAGTTAAAATACTCATGGAAGGCAAAAAGAACTGGATTGTTGAATTTGCCACTGTGCAGATGGACACACCAGGTGTGAGACATAGGCACTGGGCCTTCCTTCTCGGGAAAGAAGCTACTAGAGTAAAGGTATGGTGGGCACACTTCAACCAGTATTCTAAGTGCTCGGCCTTCTTCAAAGGGACTTACAAATGCGAAGGGCTGTGTTTCTAGTGATTACCCAGGGCTTTGCCTAAGAGCTGCTCCATTCTTTCCCAGCTACAGAGAATTACAAAAGGGCAAGTAGCACGACTTTACACCTTCCTCTAAACTTTATACTGTTGCACTACAAGAAGCTAGGAAGAACCTAACTGATCTATTTTCAATTCCACTTCCCTCCAATTCATCTTCTAAACTCACTAAAATGCCAATCTCATTAAATCATTTCCCTGCTTAACATTTTTCCAGGGCCCTCCACTACTTAGAGGATAAAATCCAACCTAACTTTTCAAAGGCAAGCAAAGCCTTGCTGATATACATCACACTTCATGTGTGCATGTGCCCAGCAACATAGATTTTTGAACACATTTTTGCCATTCTCTATCCTAGAGTTTTTAACACCTTCTCTGACTGGCAGACTGCTATTTAACCTTCAATGACTATCCAAAATATTAATCCTTTGAAAAGCTTTCTCTGTCCCTCAACCCCAGACAGAATTAACCTTTATGTTTCGACGTGACATAAATAGATTGATTCAACAGATTTTAACTACATACCCCCAGGGCCCCACTTCCCTAACAATAAAAAATCACAGGCAGGACTTCCCTGGTGGTGTAGTGGTTAAGAATCCGCCTGCCAATGCTGGGGACATGGATTCTAGCCCTGGTCTGGGAAGATCCCACGTGCTGCAGAGCAACTAAGCCCGTGCACCACAACTATTGAGCCTGAGCTCTAGAGCCCATAAGCCTCAACTACTGAAGCCTGCGTGCCTAGAGCCTGTGCTCAGCAACAAGAGAAGCCACCGCAATGAGAAGCCCGCACACCGCAACGAAGAGTAGTCCCCACTTGCCATAACTAGAGAAAGCCTGCGCGCCGTAACGAAGACCCAATGCAGCCAAAAATAAAAATAAATTAATTTAAAAAAAAATTAATTAAAAAAAAAAAATCACAGGCAAAAATAAATAAATAAAATAAGAGTGTCCACTCTACAATATCTAGTCCATAGCCTGAACTTGGTTAAGCAAATATTTGTTTGGTGAATATTTGCTGAACAGATTTAGCTTTTATCATATTTTGTTTTGCTTATTTCCATTAAAGCACGCGATTCACATCTCATTAACAAGATTATAAATTCCCTGAAGACAGAGCCTTTGCCGAGCTTCATTTAATTCCCCAGAAGGCTTACTCAATGCTAAACATAGTATTAACTATTCAGTTAATATTTGCAAAAGTAAATTACTTTTTCTATGGTTTCTTTGATGAGGGTCCCTGGCAAGGAAACATTTTCACCTAGGATCAAAGCAGAAATTACATCCAAGAGGGTCGCCCGGCAAGATGTGGAAAGATGGGCTATTTGTAATGTTTGAGACAATACCTGTAAAATAAAAGGAAAAACAATGCACACTTAGCAATCAGCTTCTAATGAATAGGCTCTAAGCAAATTAAGTTGGGAACTCACTTTACAAACATCAACAGGTTTGGTTATCTTTGATCCATTTCCATGTTTTACAAGTATCAGATATGTTTCTAACAACCTTTTAAACTGTTCAGAACTTTCCCCACAGTTAGTCTTGGTTACTTTTGTATGTAGATCCAGGAGTGATTCCTGCAAACGAAGAATTTATAAGAAAGAATAACTACCAAAGATCAAACTCATCTGTTAATTTAATAATGAAAATATTGTGTAAAGCAGTTCAAATTTTCACATTCTTTTTCTGTGAAAGAAAAAGACACATTTACTGGGAGTCACTAATAATAACCGCTAACATTTCTGAATGCACTGTTGTAAGTTCTTTACAAGTATTTCCTCATAATCCTCACTGGCAGGGAATACTATTATCCCCATTTCCCAGATGAAAAAACTGAGGACCAGAGACTTAAATTTTCCCAAGTCACACTAGCAGTAAGTGACAAAGCCAGGATTCAAACAGAGGACTCTGGCTCCAAAGCCTGCGCTCTTAACCACTATGCTCTACTGCATCTCAAGATATCAAAGCAAGTAAAAACAGTACAGGGGATAGAGGTAAGGAAAATCCTAGTAAGTATATAAAAATATGATGACAACAATTATAAAATACAATATCCAGGAGTGATCTGCTTAATTAAGAACAACAATCAACTCTTAGACTCCTAATTACACACAAATACTTAAAAATCAGAACTCACTTGCAAACATTCAAAAAATATACCAAAATGTTCCTTGTAGATGTAGAACGCTGTGGATTTGACCATGTTTTTGAGTGTTTCTCCAACTAAAGTCCATGGAAGTTGAGTTTCTGTTTCAGTAACTGGTCCTAGCTTTTGCAAAATTAGCTTCACTGCCTGTGGGAATCCAAGAATCATGAAAATGAACATGCACACTCTTATTTTCAAGTATTACATTGGTATTTCCCTCTCTGATTATTCCCCACTCTGCTCAAGCTACCTTAAAATCTGATCCAGGATAATCAAGGATATGGCAGCTCTGGTGGTTAACTACATGTCCCCAAAGAATTTCCAAACTAGGATGGGGAATTTTATCACACAAAATCCCCCTGCCCCCCCCATCGATCAATTTATGTCACTTTCTAGCACCCAGGATGAAGAGAGCAGTGATTTTTAAAATTTTTTGATTGACAGATTGATTTTTTGGCCATGCTGCATGGCAAGTGAGATCTTAGTTCCCCAACCATGGATTAAACCCGTGCCCCCTGCAATGGAAGCGCAGAGTTTTAACCACTGGACCACCAGGGAAGTCCCGAGCAGTGATTGTTTTTTAAATGAAAAATACCTAATGACCCAGGGCCTACAGTAGGTAAGCGCTGTTTTTAAAGCCCTAACGCGCCCCACTGAATATTTTCTATTTATTCTAGGCAATCCTCTCTCCATGTCGTCTGTGTAAATCTTATCTATTTTCTTTTAATCCCTTTCACATAGATTCAAGGAACTCCTCCCAGTTATTTACCGTCTCTGTACAGGAGTGAAACATATTTCTAACTCCTTTGCACATTTCAAAGAGCAACTGTCCAACTCCTTCTACTTTTTCCGGATGTTCATCAAGATCAAGAAACATTAAATTGAAAAGTGCATTTTTATCAGAAACCTAAAACACAAAATGCAAATGGAAAACTGTATTTACAACATAAACATATCCTAATGAATAATTATTATTTGCTATTCTAAAGATTCATATTTAAACGTAATTAGGATAAAAATTCTAAAAGGAATAGTGACACTTGCAATGATTTCAAACTGCTGCAAGAGTATATTATCACTTTTGAGTATAATGTCACACAAAAGAGTGATTAATTCATTGGCATAATATGAAGGTATGTACCAAGAAAAATTACCTAAGGCAACATTCTATCTTTTAAAGTAAATAGTATGCTTATATTTTATGAGTATAAAAGAAATTTAATAGCAATGTTTTTGTTTTATTACAAAAACTCTATTAAAAACAAACACAAATGACACTATACAATCAGTTTCTTCCAGGAAATTTTTATAAAAATTTCTGTTAATCTCACTGTTCATGCATAGACTGACTTGAATTAGAGAATATATGTATACACTAAGTAAGAATAAAAGAGTAACCCCAATTATTTCACATTAGTGAGCAAAAACCACCTTACGGTGAGATAAACTCAAAACAGTAACAGGTTTCTCTTTATATAAAAAATATTAGTCCATAATAACTATATTATAAAAGATACCTGCTTCCATTCATCAGATTCTTGAGGATTAATGAGCAATAAACACATAAATGATCAAACTAACCTTTCTCATCAAAAAAGTAAAACTTTCAGCAGCAAAATTTCTTATATGTAGTTTTCTATGAGCCAGGAGTGTACTATACATGCTATAAATGAGAAAATAAGACGTTTAATTAATCATCATTTTAATAAAGATGTACTACATGTTAACTACATGCCCAACACTGTGCAAGGTATGCAAGAAAGATGTAGCAGGTATAATAACATAAGCAGTTTAAAATCTCATTTGATTACCACGACACCCACATGTCAAACAGAAGACTGAAGGTCATAGACATTAAGAATCCTAGGATTGGTGGCACTGGTCATATAAGAAAGACTATGAAAAGATGAAACTTGTAGTGATCCCTAAATGACAGGAAGAATCCAGGTGGGGAATGGAGTGCATATTACCAGAGATCAAAGCAGGAGCAAACACGGGGTGGGCAGAAGTGATCACAGTCAAGGGATAACAGAGAGGGACTTCCCTGGTGGCACAGTGGTTAAGAATCCACCTGCCAATGCAGGGCACACGGGTTCGAGCCCTGGTCCGGGAAGATCCCACATGTCGCGGAGCAATTAAGCCCGTGCCCCACAACTACTGAGCCTGCACTCTAGAGCCCTCAAGCCACAACTACTGAGCCCGCGTGCCACAACTACTGAGACCCGCGCCTAGAGCCCGTGCTCTGCAACAAGAGAAGCACCGCAAGTAGAAGCCCAGGCACCACACTGAAGAGTAGCCCCCGCCTGCCGCAACTAGAGAACGCTCGTGTGCGGCAACGAAGACCCAACACAGCCATAAATAAATAAATAAATAAATAAATAAATAAAAAAGAGAGAGAGAGATCAGAGAGGCTGGTCTGTCTAAAGGAAGAAGGATGATATGGGTGGGGAAGACAGCTCCAGATAAAGCTGCTCAAGTCAACAGGTGGCTCTGAACACTAAGCAAAGGAGTGGGGACTCTAGCTTACATTTAAGTAAGCACTTACTATGTTACTTCATCTAATCAGCACAACGACTCTGTGGTATAGGAACTATTATCCCCATCCTATAGATAATGAAATAGGGGCAGAAAGGCTACGCAACATACTCAAGGTCAGCCAGCCATGCAGCTATAACTACATAATGACTCATATAATCACATTGTTTAAACTGGTCTCCCAAATGAAAGAAGAGCATGGAATATATCTCTCCTATTTCTGCCATATCCCCAGCACCTAATTGTTCCTTGGTCATAGCAGGTACTAATAAGTGTTGGCTGAATAAGAAATGAATAGTTTCAGAAAGAGAAATTGGGCACCAGTATAGGGTGATATAAAGGAAGAAAGAAGAGGCTGGCAGTCCAACTAGGAAGTTATTCAAGTCATAAAAGCTTGGGCAAACAAGGGCATGAAAGAGGGCCAGTGGCAGAGGGAAATGGCAATGGATGAACCCAAGAGACATTTCAAGAGTCCCTGCAATGAAACCAAAGACCTTATAGTATCCACAAGGCCCTTTATGGTCAGGTCCCCTACTACCACATCTCTGACATCACCTGATTACTCTCCCCCTATACACGCTGCTGCACCACCCAGGCTTCCACACTGTTCCTCACTCATGCCAGCCCCATGCCCAAGATGTTCTCCCCCTGATAAAATGTAAACTTCATAAGAGGGATTTTTATCTGGTTTATTTGTGAGTGCATCTCAAGCCTGATACACAGTGTACAATAAGTAGTCACTGGATTGAGTACGTGAATAGCAGAATCAAGAAGATGTGAAGTCCTTGAAGACAACTGGGTCAAAGATGTCTCTAAGTGGCCAAATCTCAGTGATGGGAAGAATGATGGTATCACCGTTAGAAACTGGGCGACCAAACAAAGCCTGGCATTGAGTACATATTTACTGAACACACAAATGATGAGAAGAGCTGGCTTGAACAGGAATGTGTAGACTTTGATTTCAACAACAGTCAAGTGAAAATATTCAGGCTGCTGAAGATGTCATACAGAAAGCAAATAAATTTATAACTGGAGAGCCTGACTCAGGAGATATAAAAATAACAGCAGAAGTCATGAAACCAAATAAACTATATATCCCCCAAGATCTTGCTGGTCTTTAATGAAGTAATCTCGGTTTCCAATACATTTTACCGAAATCTTCATAGAGAACTAGTAAAGGTCAGCAAAATATTTCTTTCTCATTCCGTGTTCAGAGGAGGGTAGAGTGAAGGGAGGTGGTACAAAAACAAAATCGACAGTCCTATCCCATATCCATACTTATACTGGGTTGGGGTAAAAGGTTAATCTTACGTGTTCGTGTGCCAATTGAAGTATGTAGAAGTAATCAGGACGCCAAGTAGAAATTCCATTAAGTCCCAGATTGAAATAGATTACAAACAATCTTTGCCTTACTTTAAACAAAAAGCTGGTACAG
>NW_006792108.1:1333512-1352545 GCF_000442215.2 Lipotes vexillifer | reverse complement strand
TCTTTCCCTGTCCACACTTACTTACAAACACTGAGTGTCTCTTTTGTCTTAATCAGTATTTTAGGGGCTAGGAAAATGCAAATATTTAAGATGGGGTTCTTGAAGAGTTTATAGGTTTGTAGAGGACACCATTACATTAGAAGAAACGATTATAACATAAGTTGTGTGACATAAGTGGTATCGAATGCCAGACGTGTTCAGAGTACAAAGCTCTGATTTCTGGACGAGGTGCCCGGGCACGTATGTGGAAGCTATGGATTCAAGTCAGGCTTTGATGGTGGGGGGTCTGATTTCAATAGCTGGAGATAAGAGGTCAGGTCAATGCAGACTGATGGAACAGACTATGGACCACTTTGGCTGAAGAACCAATGTTTTATAAGAAAAGAATTAGAGATTGAGCTGGAAAGGAAGTTTGGCATCAGACTGAAGACAGGGAAAAGGCAATTGAAGAACATATTAAAATTAGGTAGCCATGTCAGCAGGTGCAAGTGACAGGTATTATGCATGTTTTCATTAAATACAGATGGGAGTCAGAAAGTCTCTGCTGGTTGTATCAATAAAAACTGCTCTTGACTGAAAAATTAAAGACTTAAATGCTAAAAAATATCACTGTAGAAGAGGATCATTCTACTTAGGGGCTTCAAGCACACAGTTGTTTCCCCAGAGGCAATCTCGACTATTCGATATATGTATATTGCTTTTGCTTTCAAAACTGATGCAGACGGGGGGCAGAACTGACTGCAAATGGGCATGAGAAATCTCTTGGAGATGATGGAAACGTTCTTCAACTGGATTGTGGTGATGGTTGCATAATTTTATAAATTTACTAAATAGCACTGAATCATATATAAAATAAAATAAAATTTTAAAGCAAAAAGAAAAAAAAGAAGAAGAAAACAAAAACCCATGCGACAGAGAGAAATGGTTACCTGTATATACTGGACATGTCCTTCACCATTAGTCTCCACAGGTACTTGTACAGATAGGACAGTGAGGTGAAAGCCCATTCTAACAACTCCGTGTCTTGAGTCTCCAGGATTGAAGTGATAGTCAGGAAAAAATCCTGAAAATGGGGATAGAAGTCCGTCTGCAGATCTCGTGCCAACTGTACAACTAAACTGGATGAAAAAAATAAGGAGAGGTAACTGATTCTGATACATGTAGATCAAAAACCAAATACTACAAATCTGTTTCACAAATGATAACCTATCGCCTATGATGAAAGGATTAATTAAAAGCTACTAAACCAAGCCTCAAGAGAGGTATAAAATTTTTCACGTTTTAAGAGTTGAGCAAAGAAATCAGGCTAGAGCTTGTACCTTCCATCACAAGTTACAGTCAATCATTCCTATAGTGTCAAAGAAAAATCAGGTTCTTATAAAAGTATAAAAAGCAAAAAAGTATACCCCTAAGATTCTGCTTTACAGTAATGTACTAATATTTTCATCTAGCAAAAAAAGGTAAATTCTTGTTTCTAAATTACAAACACCAGATCTAAAGCATATGTAGCTATAAAACAACCTGTCTTAAAATTCAGATAAATGTTGTTGCCTTTCTTTCCACATGCTACTTACTCCAAAAGGGGTTGATAGGCATAACTGTTCTTGACTTGCAGGTGAGTCTTCAAACTCTGAACTATCTCATTTTGATGATAGACTAGCTGATTGAAAGACTGGCATTTGTCAATAACTTCTTTGTAAAATTTCCCTGGGTGGGGAAAAAAAGAATAAGTTCTGCTTTTCCATCACACCAATATTTAGCTGTTTTGACCATATATAGTACAAATGATGGGTGAATAAAATAGAAACAAAATAGAAAATACCAAAGTGCTCCGTAAGGTTCAGTTCTCTCCACTTCAGTAGACCCTCAAAAAAGTAGGTTTCAACTTCCTGCCAAGATTAAAGCAGCCCATTAATCAGACAACTCAAAGAAAAACTATAATCAAAGTAAATAAGAATAATGATATATTAATACGTTAAGACAGTGATGATAGTCAAGAGTTGAAAAACTTGTCTTAGTTTTTTTTTAAACAGGGCATTAACTAACACCTAAAAAAGCAATCAGGTGTAAAATATGGGCAGAAGATTTAAAACTAAGTAATAGTCACACTAAAAAAAATTTTTTTTTCTGTTTTTCACAATTTTACGCCAAGAAAAATGTGGACTCTTACAGTTCTTTCATTCTGCTTTTGGAAATATGAATTGCTACAACCTTATAGAGAGTAATCTGGCATTTCTATTAACATTAAAAACAGGTATGTCCTTTGATCCAGCAATTCCCTTTTTGGAGATATTTCTTATAAAATGTGTAAATATACAAGTATAAAGACATTCATTCAGCTTTATTGTAGTGGGCGGGAAACATAAAAAAGCCTAAATATCCAACAAAAGGAAAATGGTTGGTATACATATTATGATCTGTACATAATAAGGTATATTATGTGGCTATTAAAAAGAATTATATCTATTATTAAATTAGAAGGATGTTGATAGTATACTTTCAAAGTGAGAAAAGCAAGTTTCATAGTGAAGTATATGGTAGGAACCAATTTTTCTTTAAAAAAAAAAAAAAAGACCTCTGTAAGTGTTTGCACATATTTATATGAGAGAAAAGTTCTTACTTAGATGACTACCGAATCATCACAACTGGTTACCCTGACTCCAGAGCAACTGGTTGTTCTTTCCTCCACACTAAAGCCAGAGAGATCTGAAATTTACAACTGATCATGTCACACATTCCCCTGCCTTATAATCCTAGAATGACTTCCCATAGCTTCAGGATAAATCCAAACTTAGCTTGACATATGAAGCCCTTCATGGTCCTTGATTATCTCTTCAGCTTTATCTCTCACCAGCTACCCCTTTCGCCCATCTGCAGTCACCATCAACATAAACAAACAGCCCACATGCAATTATAAGCATACTGAAATGCTTTGGAGTTTCTTGAATGTGACATGCTCTCTTTAGCCTCTGTTCCTTTATAAAGGCTTCTTCCTCAGCCTGAAACAGCCTTTCCTGTTCTCTTTGTCATGCTAAAACCTATACAAACAAGACTCAATTCAGGTATCACCTAGTCCACTTCACCTTTTTTGATACCTCACCTTACACCCTCACAGAATCTAGGTTAGGATCACTTCACGGTGAGTTCCCAAAGCATTATGTGCCTCCCTAGATAACATAATTAACACACTGAATTCATATTGGAGACAAGGCATTCAAAGAGATAGTGAGTGGAGTCTGACTACACTCAAGTGAAAATTAGTAAAAACTGACATTGAATCCCTAATTTAAAGGCATATTATACAGGACCTTAAAAGGCTGGCAAGGAAATAATGACTTGATGCAGCAAAAACAAGATTTTTGAGTAGAGGTGTGACTGAGTTACAGCATGGTTAGACCTGGAAAAAATTATGTGGTTTAGCTCCCCCATGTTTTTTAATAAAGGAGGAAACTGAGCCCCAGGAAAGTGACTTGCTCAAAACCTCTTTAAAATTGTAGTTTCAGGAATATGGATCTGTAGCAGTGCTCGGAATGCACATGGGAAGGGAGTGGCTAGAATCAGAAGCCACCTGAGAATCAAGTAAATTTTCTAACACCACATCACCCAATAGAACTTTCAGCAATGATGAAAAATGTTCCATATCTGCACTTGGTCAGTATGGTAGCAGCTAGCCACATATGGCTACTGAGCATTAGAATTTTTAATTTACTTTACTTTAAATCTAATTTGTTATGTGTGGCTACTGTTTGAGACAGCACAGGTCTAATGCATTTCATGTTCATAAAAGAATGGCTTGAAAAACAATTCACTTCAAAGAGAATCTAAAAAACCAGTTACGAATACTTGAAGATCAGCTCATTTAATATTCTCTTACCTCATCATAGCTTGCAGTTCTATCAATCCGGTGAATAATATCGATATTCACATTTCCCAATCGTTCAGCAAACGTAAGAAACTGTGGGGGAGAAGTATATTTACAACACATCCACATTTTATACTTATCATATCTTGAATATCTGTTTGAGTGCTGTATAACAATCATATGTGGACAATTTCCTTGTGGAAGTATAAAGTTTAAAGGTTCAATGTGCCTCCTTATGTTCTATCATTAGAAATAATGTTATGCTTCACTTTCAATTTCAGAGTTGTATTTTCAATCAATCATAAAATGTATAACTGAGTTTTACAACTAGAAGTAGACATCACTGAAAAAATCACGAAAGATAACTTTAAAAACAAACTGAAAGACAAATGCACTGCACTACTGTACGAAGATAATGAAATATTTCTATGGATATATTTGCAAAATGTCATTTCCAACAAAATTTCCATGCTAGACTGGTGGATTGACCTAGGTAAAAGCTAGCAACGTGGCCTCGCCAGATCTACTGCTAGGTTTCATACCCTGCTGCAAGTACAGGATCTGGCTAAATCGTGGCAACAACAGTGTTTTTAAACATATACAGACCTACGGCTGTAGAGTAACAAAGAAACCCTCAAGGAGCAAACCGGGAAAGTGGTGTAGTAGCCAGTAGCTGGAAATCACTCACCTCCTCCCACCGGCCCGCCCACCATTCGGTCTTAAAGGATAAAAGAGCAGGAAAGAATTCCTAAGCAGTTAGTTTGTGACACTGAATTTAACTCTGGCCTGAAGAGAAGTCTCAGCCAGGCCAGACGCCACAAAACATGGGCGAAACCTGCAGGTGAAGCTTCCTTCCCCATCCCATATTTACTACACCCGGAGAGAGAGAGGCTCTTTTGCTAGAGCCTCCGGACAAATGACTTTCGCTCGGCCCAGAGCACTGTAACCCGGGGAGCTCCGCTGAGAACTAATCCCACGGCCAAGTTTCTTCACTCACCCGGTAAGTGTTCTCGATCTTGTGGGAAACTGGCTTTGGCTTCATGGCTGCAGAGGGGCGGCGGCCCGCGAGGATCTCGAGAAGGGTTGAAGGGATGCTATTGACTGTAGACAATAGAGTCTCCCTTCTCGAGAAGGGAAACTGGCTCCCACACTTGCACTCCCACGTACTCAGATTCTTTCTCACGTGCGGCTTGAGCCCCTGGGCGCCGCCATGTTGGAGACGGGTAGCCGGCTCAGAGGGTCACGTGGGCGGAAGAAGCGGACGGAGCAGGCGCGCCCGCCCCCTGCAGCCGGCTGGAGACTGGGAGGCTCTGGCTGAGTGGGTATGTGGGAGCGGAGTTTTTTGAACTCTCTTCAGTAAAGGTTTATAAGAAAAATGTGTATTTTTATCATAAAAGGAAACATGCCTGTCATCATTAATAGCCAACAACTACTACCTCTCACTATGTATACTGCACCAGGCAAAGATCTTTACATTCATAATTTCACAGTAAAGCGCACTGTGAACGTTGCATGACTACAGATGAGGTACATATTTCTAAGTCCCTTTGGCATACGGAGAAAGCAAGGATGTGCAGCCGGTAAGTGGCAGTCTGGCAGAGGTCACTGAGTTCCAACGTCTGATATTCGTTTTTTTTAACATCTTTATTGGAGTATAATTGCTTTACAATGGTGTGTTAGTTTCTGCTTTATAACAAAGTGAATCAGTTATACATATACATATGTTCCCATATCTCTTCCCTCTTGCGCCTCCCTCCCTCCCACCCTCCCTATCCCACCCCTGCAATGTCTGATATTCTTAACCACTATTTTTCCATTTAAAATTGGAAAGGACTTTTAAAGAAAGCTCATGGTTTCATGCACAACCAGTTAACGTTTTGGTATTTTCCTACCATTCTTATGTCCTGTTGTTAAACGTAATTATACAAACAGGTGTGTGTGTGTGTGTGTGTGTGTGTGTGTGTGTGTGTGTGTGTGTATGTTTTTTCACTTACTCATTAAATATTTCTTGACAGTCTGCTATGGGCCATGCTCTGTTCTGTAAGCTGAAAAGAGACTGATAATATTAATAATAATTTTGTTTGGAAATGTTTAGTCTGAGGTGCTTACATCTTAGATAGCCAAGAAGAGATATTTAGTAGACAAATTGAATATATTCCTGCCTAGAGCTCAGTGTAGAGGTCAGGGCTGGAGGTGTGAATTAAATACACTTTACAGAAAGTGTGAAGTTATTTAAAGCCATGGAACTGGATGAGATGTTTTAGGGAGGGAGTGATGAAAAGGAGAACAAAGAGAAGAGGACCCAAGTTGAACGCTGGAATGCTCCACCATTTAGCAGTGACCAGAAAGGTGACTGGGAAAGAGAGCCAGTGAGGTAGAAACAGACTAGTCCTGGCCTGGAAGCAGAGCCAGTGGCCAACGATAGTGAAAATTGAGAGAGAAGTAGCTGCTGAACCTGACAAGGTGATGGTCACTGATGACCTTGACAAGTATGGTCCAGTGTAGAGGAAAGGAAGCAAAGTATGTATGGATTGAGGAAGGAATCAGGTGAAGAATTAAAGTAGATAAAACACTTTCGTATTGTTATTGGCATTACAACATCAATGTTTTTATGTTGTCACAGGGTTGCTGTAAATATTTTTAACGGATTCATAGCATTTATGGATATTATTTTTTAATAGTAAAATATAGAAGTGCCCAATGTTTGACTGGCTTCCAGTAAGCTAATTGGCTTTTTTATTTTTTTCTTTAGGTGGTTCTTCACCTTGTTGGGTCACAGAGCCTTCAAGGAGTCTAAGAAAGCTGTAGACCTTCTCTTCAGAAAAATACTAATAAGCTCATTCACACTAAAATGTATAGATGATTTCAAAGAGAAGTCTGCAGTTACCTGAGGGTAAGAGCCCCTACTCTAAGCAATGTTCCCAACCTATTGCTAAAATTACCCCCAGATAATTGTGTCCTTTTGCTTCTCTGTCATTTATTTTTGCTAATGGAGTTAATGGGACAATAAGGAGTAGAGAGAAACATGAAAATCAAAAAACTGACACAAGTTATATATTGCATTGTTACTCATTATATGATCTGTATAATACTGACAGCTCTGGTTGAACAATTTATCAATACAACATGGTGGTTAAGAGCATAGATGCTAGAACCAGATTGCCTGGGTTTGAATCCTACCTCTGCCATTTATTATTGGTCTAGTCTTGGGGAAGTTACTTACCCTCTCTGAGCCTCAATTCCTTTTATGTAAAATGGAGCTAATGAAAGCACCTACCTTATAGGGCGTTGTTGTGCAGAGTAAAGAAGCTAATGGATGAAAGGTGCCAGGTACCATAACTGCACAACCTTTGACAAGTTACCTAACCTTTCTGAGACCCAACTTCCTGATCTATTAAAAGGAAGTGATAATAATACCAGTTTTTCAAGGAATTTTATTGGCACACAGAGAATGGTATAAATGTTTGCTGAATGGATAACTAGTCTACTGTCTGGCTACCTGACAAGTTCCTTAAGGGCAGAAACCATGTACTTTTTCAACTTTGTATCACCAGTGTATCCCGTGAACTTAAGAGTTTAATGAATGTTTGTTGAATTAACAAAGCATACAGTACTTTGTTTAACCCTGACAAACTCAAGACTAATGTAACTCCTGCACTGGATGCGGGTTGTGCCACAGGATTTTTAAGGTTTCTCCCAAAGCTGTTTCTGAGGTTCTGTGGAATATCCAAAGCAGCCATGAAAAACACCACTGTTTACTTATGAATCTTCTTGCCCCCCAGCTTTTGCCCTCCATGCCAAGCCCTTAAATACCCCTTGCAATCCTCTGTTTCTTTTTACCGCAATGGTTCTGCCTGCCCCATCCATTCCAGCTAGTTCACTTAGACACATAATTCTTTCGTTCCTTCCTTCTTAAGCTTGATTGGGAAGTTTTGCTTTTTAATCTTTGTTTCCTTAGTGCACACTCTAATTTAAAGCCCAAGGGACTACAAGAACACATGAGAAGTTTGCCTAGCCTAGACATGGAAGGCTTCTAGCTGGAGGTGACATCTAAGCTGAGATCTGGAAGATGGATAGAAGAAAACCAGGCAAGGGAGGAACATGGACACAAATGGTGTTATCTAGGTAGAGGGAACAAGGGAAGGAGCAGTATATGCAAGGGTTCAAAGTAGTCAAATACAAATTTGTGGGGTTTTTTTGTTTGTTTGTTTGTTTGTTTGTTTGCGGTACGCGGGTCTCTCACTGTTGTGGCCTCTCCCACTGTGGAGCACAGGCTCCGGACATGCAGGCTCAGCGGCCATGGCTCACGGGCCCAGCCGCTCCGTGGCATGTGGGATCTTCCCGGACCGGGGCACAAACCCGCGTCCCCTGCATTGGCAGGCGGACTCTCAACTACTGTGCCACCAGGGAAGCCCAGTTTGGTTGTTTTCAGCTCTTAATCCAAAGCCACATCCTCTCAAGTTAGCACTGGGCATTGGTATCACCCTTAGTATCCTTGGGCTAATAAAAAGTAAAACAAAGAACAGGGTGAAACTCAGAGGTAGGGAGAGCCTCAGTTTTCTTAACTGTAAAGTGGGGACAACAGTAATCCAAGGCTCTTGAAAGATTAGTAAGATTTTGTACGTGATGTCAGGAAGGGGGCAGGTCTGCATGGTGGGGCTCAAAAGATGCAATATATCAAACGGGAAATGGTTCTGACTCAGAACAAGGGACCAAGGAAGTGAGATCTCAAACCGATAGAGGGGAGTGAAGGGAAAAGAAGAAAGCGTGGCCAAGGAAGATATTTTAGTAACTCTTAATTACGGTAGTTAAGAGAAGCTGACCCAAAGATCTTGTGAGAACTATGTTCACTGTTGTGTATAAATCGGGAGGCAGCAAGAGCATGGAGTTTGGATTCAGAATAACATTTGGATCCCAATTCTAGGATTTTCCATGTATTAGCTGATAATTGGGCCAGTGACTTAATCTCTCAGCCTCAGTTTCCTCACCTTTAAGTAATAACCAAGTCTGCCTTTTTACTTGCTGGTTAGTAAGGAGATCCTTTGACATAAAGCAGGTCAAAGTCTCTTGCAACTTATACATGCCTATATGAACAGTCTTTCTTATTTTTATTGTTTCTTTTTCAACCATATGACCGCTTTTTAGCACTGAGACCATTGAGCTTCTATTCTCCTTTCCTGATTTATGCCTCAGGCATCAGAGACATTAGACCAGAAATTGCAAAGTGGTAGGCTTCACCAGCCCAGTGTAGCACACAGATATATTTTGCTCACCAAAAATGTTCTTGAAATATTTTAATTTGTAAAAAATCTGGAGATTTCAAGTGAAAATCCAGATTTCTAGCTTCTCTTGAAAAATTAAAAAAATCCACAACACTGGGCCCACATTTGGAAGAGCAGCAATCAGTCCCTGTAGTCCAAGCCCTGACCCCCTCGCTGGTTTATGTCTGAGGTACCCACCTGGCCCCCTTAGGCATTTCATTTTGCAGCATCTGCTCAAGAAGACGGCTGTTGTTGTCTTCGGTTTTAAATATGTCTCTTCCAGAGAGCAGATCATTGACGCTGCTGCCATTTTTACTATTTAATACAGTGAGTGACTCAGCATTTTACAGGGGAGCTGGTGCAGTTTTTTTCCGTCGGTGTTAAAATATTGGAACACCCTTCCCCACCTCCTGAAACACACATACAGACAAGCACACACGCTACTGCCTTCTGTGTTCAGCTTGTTTTCCTTCCCCACTTTTACTCACCGTTGGCGTTTCTGTCGTGAACTTTAAATTCCTTATTTTCTTTTAAGAGATGTCAGAGGATAACCTAAATTAACCTGCTTTTTGAACAATTTAAACACCTACATATTTTTACATACCCACTTTCATGATTTCTACTCTTTTTTTTTTTTATCCTTAACTTGACATCTTCTGTAGGAAGGATAAGGGTCTCACAGTTTGGATTAATCTCCCCTTCTCCATTTTCCACCCTCCCCTTGGTTATATCTTTGCATCCGAATTGGCTTTTGTCCTGTTACATCTTAGTTGCTTCTTTGAAGGAGAGGAGAGCTTGGACTCTGCTGCCAGGTGTCCCAGGCTCACACCCTTGTCACTGCTATGTGAACCTCAGTTTACTCACCACCAAATTAGGCGTAATACTGGTGCCCCTCATGGAGCTGTTCTGAAGAGTCACTAACCTAATACTTTGGTTATCAAAGTGTGGTCCCCAAGCAGCAGCAGCATCCAATGGGAACTTGTTAGACATGTGAATTCTCAGGCTTCACCCCAAGCTTGTTGAATCAGAAACTCTGGGGATGGGGCCCAGTAATCTGTACTTTCACAAGCCTTCCAGGTGATTCTGCTGCAGGCTCAAGTTTGGGAATCACTGACCTCCTGTATGTTAAAGCACGTAGAACGTTGTCTGGCACATTCCATGTGTTTACTATTATTACTGTTTCGTCTTTTATAAGTATTTGCTATTATCATTATTTTGTTCTCCTATCCACATTTGCAAGGTAGGTTGTATTATCCTCACTTTAAAGAGAAGGGATCTGAAGTTCGGAGAACTTCTAAGTGGTGGAAGGACTTGAATTCAGGTCTTCCAGCTTCAGTTTGCCTTTTTGCCACCCCACAGCTTAAGAGTGTGAACTAGAAGGGCCAGGTTTAGAGAAATAAATGCTTGGATGTTACGGTAGACATTTGTTGATTTCTTGACAGTGTTTGTTCTCTCTTCCTCTGGAAGCAGCATCCTTATTTTCCTTTGAGGAATCACTCTTCCCTCATTCTTAGTGTCTGAAGTTCAGACTAGACACCTAGGAAGGCCTGTGTCCTAAGTTGTATTTCTTTGGCCAACTAACTGGTTCAGAGGTAAGCATGTGTCCCAAGCTGGGCCAGGGACCCTATCTGGAAGTTTTGTGAGAGCTATTGGGAAAGAGATGCTTCTTTTTCTTGAATTTTTGCAAGATGATAGGAGCCTGAAGCTGTTGGTGGCTATTGTGTCACTTCATGGAGAGGTCTGCCTGTGATTGAACTCTGTGCAAAGTAGATGACAGACAGGGAGGGAGAGAGATTGATTGAGATGAGCTTATGTGAGCCAATGGATCCATCCACCCAGTCCTTGGACTTTTCAGTCACCTTAGTTCACTAATTCCACTTTTGTATGCTTAAGCCAATTTTAATTGGGTTCTGTCACTTTCATCCAAAATAATACTTATACAGCTGACTTAAAATTTTTGTGTTGGGGCTTTCCTAGTGGTGCAATGGTTAAGAATCCACCTGCCAATGAAGGGGATACGGGTTTGAGCCCTGGTCCAGGAAGATCCACATGCCACGGAGCAACTGGGCCCGTGCACCACAACTACTGAGCCTGCGCTCTAGAACCCGTGATCCACAACTACTGAAGCCCGTGTGCCTAGAGCCCATGCTCTGCAACAAGAGAAGCCACCTCCATGAGAAGTCCGCTCACCGCAACGAAGAGTAGCCCCTGCTCGCCACAACTAGAGAAAGCCCGTGCACAGCAATGAAGACCCAACGCAGCCAAAAGTAAATAAAATTAAAAATAAATAAATTTATAAAAAATAAAATAAAATTTTTGTGTTGCTGATAAACAAGACTGGAAACTTAAGCCTTCCTCTCAACATAAACATTTATATGGTGAATAAGAGTCAAAAGAATCAAAGACAAAATCTTGATAATAGGAGTCAATGTGATGGATTGGAAAGAATACCAGGCCAGGAGTTATAAAACCTGGGTTCTAATCCTAGGAGGTTCACTCAGCTGTGTGACTTTGTAAAATTAACCCTAAACCGAAGGAAGTAATGTACACATATATGCTTTGAATATTGCATTATGTGAAGTCAAGTAGTTACAAGTTGCTCCCAAAACTTCTTATGTATATACAGTGGTATGTTTTCAGTATCAGTTGGGGAGGCCGAGAAGGGGACGCTTCTCAGTTTCTTATATATCACTCTTTGATCTGGGTGATAGAATCCCTTTAAGGATACACTTAAAAATACATCTTAAGGGCTTCTCTCGTGGTACAGTGGTTAAGAATCCACCTGCCAATGCAGGGGATATGGGTTCGAGCCCTGGTCCGGAAAGATCCCACATGCCATGGAGCAGCTAAGCCCGTGCACCACAACTACTGAGACTGCGCTTTATAGCCTGTGAACCACAGCCGCTGAGCCCGTGTGCCACAATTACTGAAGTCCATGCACCTACGGCTCATGCTCCGCAATAAGAGAAGCCACCGCAATGAGAAGTCTGCGCACCACAACGAAGAGTAGCCCCCACTGGCCGCAACTAGAGAAAGCCTGCATGCAGCAATGAAGACCCAACGCAGCCAAAAATAAAAATAAAACAAAATAAATAAATTTATTTAAAAAAATACATCTTAAGAGAATGGAAAGAAGCCACAGACTGGGAAAGATACTTGCAAAACACATATCTGATAAAAGATGTGTATCCAAAACGTGCAAAGAACTCTTAAAATTCAACAATAAAAAGAACTCAATTTAAAAGGGCAAAAGATCTGAACAGACACCTCACCAAAGAGGATATACAGATGGCAAATGAGCATGTGAAAGATGCTCAACATAGTATGTCATTAGAGAGTTGCAAATTGAAAACCATTAAGATACCACTACATACATGTTAGAATGACTAAGCTCTAAAATACTGACAACACTAAATGCTGGAGAGGATGTGGAACAACAGGAACTCTCATTCATTGCTGGTGGGAATGCAAAATGGTACAGCCACTTTGGAAGACAGTTACCTATTTCTCATAAAGCAAAACATTGGCTTATCATATGAGCCATCCGTCACTCTCCTAGGTATTTATCTAAATGAATTGAAAACTTATGTCCACACAAAAACCTGCACATGGATGTTTATAACAGCTTTACTCATAATTGCCAAAACTTGGAAGCAACCAGGATGTCCTTCAATAGGTGAATGGATAAACTATGGTCCATCCATACAATAGAATATTATTCATTGATAAAATGAAATGAATCTGAAAAAGAATGGATGTATGTATATGTATAACTGAACCACTTTGCTGTACACCTGAAACTAACACAATGTTGTAAATCAACTATACCCCGATATAAAATAAAAATTAAATTAAAAAAAGTGAAATGAGCTATCAGGTTTCAGAAAAACATAGAAGAAGCTTAAATGTATATCACTAAGTGAAAGAAGCCCATCTGAAAAAGCTACATACTGTAGACTCCAACTTTATGACATTTTGGAAAAGGCAAAACTATAGAGACAACAAAAAGATCAGTGGTTGCCAGGGGCTGGGAGGGGGGGACAAATAGGTGAAGCACAGGGAGTTTTTAGGGCAGTGAAACTATTCTGTGTGATAGTTTGTGTAATGGTGGATACATGATTTTACGCATTTGTCAGTACTTATAGAGAACAGTACAACACAAAGAGTAAACCCTAATTTAAACACAGACTTTAGTTGTAATAATGTATCAACATTGGTCCATCCATTGTAACAAGTATACCACAGTAATGCAAGATATTAATAATGGGGGAAATTGTATGGGAAGGGGAAGGGGGTATACAGGAATTCACTATACTTTCTGTGCAATTCTTCTGCAAACTTAAAACTGCTCCAAAAATAAAGCCTATTAATTTTTTAAAATTACATTTCCTCCTAACTCCTTCTCCTTGGAAACCCAAAAGTTCTTTGGAGAAGATCATGGCTACTTGAGATGGGATCTAGAAAGACAGCACCCTGCTATTGAATCCTGGGAGCTCCAAGAGGAAGTAGGACCAGAATCTCATTAACACTAGAAACCAAAAAAATTTGGATCTGTGCGATTCAGAGTGAATCAGAAAGAGAAGTGAGTGACTCAGAACACCAGCTAGGAAAAAAAAAAGATTTATTTACATACTCAATGAATTTTTATTGAGCGCCTGCTGTGTGTCAGGCACTGATCTAAAGGCTTAAGAGACAACAGTAAACAAATGAATTCCCTGCCTTCATGGGGCTCATATTCCAGTGTGGGGAAACAAAAAATAAATATGTAAATCTCTAGTAGACCATCAGATGGCAGTAAGTGCTATGGAGATAAATACAGCAGGTAGATAGAGAGTGTGACAGAAAATTATTCCACAGAATTCATTCCCCTTTTCATTTTTTAGAAAAAGAACCCCTATCTCAACCGCTTATACAAGTCAACATCAAAAAAATAAACAACACACACACACACACACACACACACACACACACAGTGGAATATTACTCAGCCATAAAAAAGAATGAAATTTTGCCATCTGCAGCAATATGGATGGACTTGGAGGGCATTATGCTAAGTGAAATAAGTCAGACACAGAAAGACAAATAATGTATCATATCACTTAATAAAAAATACAACAAACTAGCAAATATAACAAAAAAGAAGCAGAATCACAAATATAGAGAACAGACTAGTGGTTACCAGTGAGGAGAGGCAGGGAGAGGTAACATTGGAAGGGGAGTGGTAGGTACAAACAGTTGGGTGTAATATAGGTTACAGGGATGTATTGTACAACACAGGGAATATAGCCAATATTTTGTAATAACTGTAAATGGAGTGTAATCTTTAAAAATTGTGTAAAAATTTTTTTAAAAAAGAGCCCCTATCTCAACTTTTAGCTGGTAACATGACCATGCATTAGAGACTACATTTCCCCCCCACCCTCCCTTTTGCACCTGGATATAGTGTTGTGACCAAGTTCAGTCCAAGGGGATATGAGTGGAAATGTTTTGTGTAACTTTCAGTCGGGTCATTAGCTGAAGGATAAAGCCACTTGCTTTGTACCCTTTCTTTCTCCTTCCAACTGGCTAAGAGATGGCATTGACTGGAGCATCCTTGGAAGCCAAGTGTGGAAGATGACAGAGCCCCCAGCTTTGGACCGCTCAATTCTTGACAGTTACACAAGAGGGAAATAAATGTCTATCTAATATAAGCCTCTTTGGGTTTGGATTTCTTTATTATTGCAGCTTAGCTGGTACTTAATTCAGGGAGCACCAGAGCAAAGTGAGAAGGGTTTGCTATGTTATATAAGGTAATCAGGGAAGCAGAAACGTGAAGGAAGGGAGGGAGGGACCTCTGGAGATGAAGATAATTCAGGCAGAAGGACAGCAAGTGCAAAGGTCCTGAGGCAGGATTGAGCTTCAGTCTGGTCCAGGAATAGCCAGGAGCCCAGCATATCAGGAACACAGCAAGTAGGAGGGGAAGTCAGAGGGTTGGGGAGCAGATCACGTAGGGCTTAATAGACCATACTAGGAAATTGCTGAAACAGCCTCTTAGAAAGAGCTGCTGTGGTCCCAAGGCAAGGACAGTGGACGAAGGTCCATGGAAGAGGACATCACCAGATGCCTTGTGGGACCAGAGAAAGGAAGATTGCTATCCTCTTCTTGGTCATCTGTAAGATGATTTTTGCTTATATTCATGGGAGATTCTAGAGACAAAGACATTGTCATTTCAACATATACTCTTGGATGTGTTCTCTTAAGCAAACACTGTATTTGTAATAAAATACTGTCTGGGCAGATGTGTTTTCCAGAATTTCAGTGGGGATTTAACCTAAGTTATGAGTAATCCTCCACCAAGAATGACCACATCCCAATGCCCAGAAACATCTCTGTCACAAGAGCTATGCAGTCACAACATTATAAGCATTCCCCATTTTACAGACTAGGGAAACCCAGAGAAATCAATTGACTCACTTGAGACGGCACAGTAAATTAACAGCAGAATTGGGAACTAGAATCCAGGTGTACTGACCACCAATTTAATACCCTTTCCATTACAATTAACTTTACTTCAGGCTAGGTATAAAAGGTGATGGTGAATATTAAGTCACAAAACAATCCCTAAGGACGTTTGCACCGGTTTGGTTGGGGTATCCATTATTTGTCAGCAGCAGGTTTTTTTCCCCTAATGATTCTTTGCGCAAAGCAGTGTGGGATGAAAAACTGCGTTGATTGCACACAGATAATCTAGATGGAGGTAATTAGTGTTAATAAGGCCTTTTATTTATAAAGGGCTTGGTGGTTTCTAAAGGATTTAGCACCCGTCAACTCCTCTGATCCTTATGGCATCCCTGAAAGGTAAGCAGGGTAGATATAATTTCTGTCACATTATAGATAAAGTAACCCCAGAGGCAAGAAGTGACTCCGCCGAGGTCATGCACGTTTGATTGATGGTGCCAGACTTTCTTACTCCAGGTTCAAAAGACTTGTTGCCACACGTGTCTGCCCAGATGATTAATAGCTGACACTTTATAGCTCTTACTATGTACCAGATACTAAGTGCTTTGCATATTATGACTCATTTACTCTTTCTACAAGGTAAATTCTATTATTATCCCCATTTACTGATGGGAAAACTGAGACTGAGTTACCCAAAGTCACATAGTTTCATAAAGCAGTCAGAGCTGGAACCCAAATATCCATAGACTGTATCCAGAACATGTGCTTTTGGCCACTGCACTATGCTACCTCTCCAGTTAGGACTTGCAAGCAATTTTACGATTCATGGGCACACATCAAGAGTCTTTGAGATCAAGTTCAGATGCCTCATAGTTCTAATGACTATCCTAAGACCTTCCTTAATGTGTATGGCCACTTGATATTATCCACTTACATGATAGAGAGATATGATCAAGATTTGATTTTTAGACATTCAGCTGGTGGGGTGGAAGAAAATTGTGCATAACAAAACACATGTATTGTATTTGGCATGAATGTTGAAAAGCTTTTACAGGTAACAGTGAACAGCCTGCTGTTCTGCAGAAGAATCAATGCTGAGAAGTCATTGCTTCACTCTCTTTTTCTTTCATTCATTAGTAACATGGAGGAGTATAGAAGACATGCGTAGTTTCCATATATTCTTTTGGTAGCACTACTTTTATTTTCATTTACGGAATCCCCTCTATTTATTCTCAGTGCATGTGGTTTTCATTCCAGCCCACCTCCTATCTCCAGGGTTGGATGCATGATCCAGACCCAGGCCCAGTGTATCTCCCTGAAAAAACAGTGATTGGTTTGGGGATAGGTCTGTGATCCTAGTCAGTCCAGTGAATGTTGTCCCTAGGACTTTTTTTTTTTTTTTTTTTTTGCGGTACGCGGGCCTCTCACTGTTGTGGCCTCTCCTGTTGCGGAGCACAGGGTCCGGACGCGCGGGCTCCAGACACGCAGGCTCAGCAGCCATGGCTCAAGGGCCCAGCTGCTCCGCGGCATGTGGGATCTTACTGGACCAGGGCACGAACCCGTGTGTCCTGCATCGGCAGGCAGACTCTCAACCACTGCGCCACCAGGGAAGCCCGTCCCTAGGACTTTTACTTGAACTGTTGGGAAACAGAAACCCTCTTTCTATTTAATGGTTAAATACAATAGAGCGTAAACTGGAGGCAACTGGTGGCTATCTTGACCTGTGAGGGAATATTTGCATTAGAATGAAGCTAAGACAGATAAAAATAGAATGAAGAGATAGAATCAGGTTCCTAATGACAAATTTGGAGCATCTAAATCTAGCTGTGTCTACCCTTGGACTTTTCAATAATATGAACCAATAAATTCCCTGTGTGTTTAAGCAAATCTGAGTCAGATTTCTCTTGCTTGCAACCTAGATTAATTTTCCTGCTTGATTAATTAATTGTTCTGATTAATACAGGCATAATTCATATGCCAGACTTTCTGCTTTGCCTGAAAGTGAACTGTATCAGTTATCGCCACAATAAAGCTGCATAAAAAACCACCACAGTGGGCTTCCCTGGTGGCGCAGTGCTTGAGAGTCCGCCTGCCGATGCAGGAGACGCGGGTTCGTGCCCCGTTTCGGGAAGATCCCACATGCCGCGGAGCGGCTGGGCCCGTGAGCCATGGCCGCTGAGCCTGCGCGTCCGGAGCCTGTGCTCCGCAAATGGGAGAGTCCACGACAGTGAGAGGCCCGCATAACGCAAGAAAAAAAAAAAACCACCACAGTGACATGCAACAAGTCTATGGCTGGGTGGTTCTGATGTTCTGGGTTTGTCTTGGTTGATCTTGGCTGGGCTTGCTGGCATCTGTGGTTTGGTGACCAAGTGGTTGGGGGCTGGCTAATCTCGTGTGGCCTTGGCTTGGATTACTTGGCTACATAGCTCTGCTTTGTGTGGTCTCTCATCATCCAGCAAGCTAGCCTGAGCTTTTCTCATGGACAGGTAGAGGCCTGAGACAGCCTGGAAGAGTGCAAGACCTAGGCTCAGGACTGTCACACACCACTTTGACCTTATTCTATTTGGCAAAGAAAGTTACAAGAATAGCCCATATTCAGTGGGTGGGGAAATGGTCTCCATCTCTTGATGGGAAGAGCTGCAAGTTCTCATTGCAAAGGGCATAGCTAAAGGCAGGAGTGGAGAATTAGAACCATTTTTGTAATCAGTCCACCACACTCCTCCTTGTTATATTTATAAAACAGTGGTGGTAAAGAGATAAAATAAGCAAATGGATACTGGAAATTACCAGTTGCTTACCAAAGGTAGCACGTTCTTTCAGTGCAGGATATGATGCTTACCTGTCCTTATTTCACCCATTTGACATGTGTGATTTTTCTTTAAGTTGGAAAGAGTTACAGAAACTCTGTTCCAAAAAGAGACTTTGAAGGTCATCTGGCCCAACTGCCACATTTTTCAGAAGAAGAGACCAGACCCTCAAGTTAGGGAACTTTCCCAGGGCCATGCAGAGGTGGATCTGGACCCTTACCTGGTGACAGCAGGCTTTCCATCATCTTGTGCTGTTCCCTTCCCACGCCAAGGCAGTACATGCTTGAACTTTGGAGTCAGTCAGCCTGGGTTCTAGTCCAGGCCTTATCACTTATGAGCTATGAGACTTTTGACAAATTATTTAACCCCTCTCTGGATGATGACAGTAACGCTTATCACATAGGGTTGTTGTGAGGGTTCAATGAGAGAAGGTAAATAAAGCACATAGTAAGTGTTCAATAAATTTTGCCTGTCATTGTTTCTTAAAACACAGCATTTTTCTGTTTGGCTTACTCCTGTCTACGTTTAGTCTGGGTTTAGGAGTTTAGGGGAACTGAACGTATCACAACTCTTAATATTTAGATATCAGGGAGTAAATTAATGTTTTAAAATTATACTAGATTACAATTCCACATTTTCTTTTTTTTTTTTTTTTTTTTTTTTTC
>NW_006792108.1:1314018-1333392 GCF_000442215.2 Lipotes vexillifer | reverse complement strand
CGACCCCGCGTCTCCTGCATCGGCAGGCGGACTCTCAAGCACTGCGCCACCAGGGAAGCCCCTCCACATTTTCTTTTAAGAAGAGATGCCTGTAGCCTAGTTCATCTGCTTATTTACTAACAACATTTCCTGAGGGTGTACTCAGAGTCAGGCATTGTATTCGTTTGCTATTGCTGCAACATATTACCACAAACGTAGTGCCTTAAAGCAGTACGGTAAAGCAGTTCAGTCCTGGAGGTCACAAGGACCTCCAGGCTGCATTCTTTCTGGAAGCTCTAGGGACAATCTGTTTCCTTGCCATTTCCAGTTTCTTGAGGCTCCCAGGATTCCTTGGCTCGTGGCCTACACCACTCCACCCTCTGCTTCTATCATCACATCTCCTTCTGTCCCTCTGCTTCCATTGTCTCATTGCCTTCTCTGAACCTCCTGCCTCCCCTTCAGACCTCTCCATGTGGCTTGTGCTTCCATACAGCATGGTAGCCTGGAGTAGACGGAGTTCTTACATGGTGGCTCCGAGCTCCTAGATGAGTGTTCTCAGCAAGCAAGACAGAATCTTCAAGGCCACTTATGAACTAACCTTAGAAGTCACATAGCTTCATTTCGCCATGCTCCTTTGGTTAAAGTAGTCAGAAGCTTACCTAGACTCAAGGGAAGGGATCACATGCCTTGGTGGAAAGAATTTCAAAGAATTTGTAGTTACATTCTTAAAAATAGACTGGACTTCCCAAACATGAGTTTTTTTCGGTAGCCACTGCGTTTCACCTGCCTTGGACTGTGGAGGCCTCTGAAGTTGGCAACGGTTTCCTGCACACTGCTGAGTTGGATGGCAGTAGATCTCTGGCTCAGAGGCAATGAAGCTGAAATCTAGTGGGGGTCCCCCTGAATTTTGCTTCTCAGGTCTTTCTACCAGTTCTGTGAGCACCTAATTTCCTGTATTAAATACCCTTCTACTTGAAATACCTAGAGTGATATCTGTTTTCCTTATAGGAATCTGACTGATATACACTTCAAAGTCTGCTTTCTTAACTGCTGTCTCTCACATTATTAACCTTCACCGCTTTTCTTATGCTCCCAGCCTGCTCCCCCACAGCCCACCCACATGCCCACACACCCAGCATGCCCCTAGGAAGACGACTCTGCTTCTTATTGCTCGGAAAAAAGAATACGTTGGGTATGACCTCCCTCAGCTATCCTCTCTACCCAACTGGAGCTATAGCTATCCTTTTTGTTTCCTTCTGCTCCATCTTAAAAGAATTCTTCTGTACTTCTAGAAAAAAAAGAAGATAAGACTTTTTTTATATGGTACATGACACCTTTTATTTACCTTTTCAACCTAATTTTCTGCCACTTCCTCATATGTTCCTGTACTAATTACAGTAAACTAACTGCCTCGATAAATTAAAAAGGTGGAAATGTTGCTGTAACAGAAAACCCAAAAATCTATGGTGGCTCAAACACAATCAAAGTTTATTTCTTGCTCAAAGAACAGTGCTGGACAGGTGAATAATCAGTGGGGCAAGCCCTCCTCTTTTTAGGGACCCAGATTGATGGAGACCCAACCGTTTTCAACATGTGCTTTCCAAGCTCACCTTTCCAGACATCCAGGAGGGGAAAAGCATATGGGGGATATACATAGAGGGTTTTTATGGGTCAGGCCTAGAAATGTCTTTTCTGCTCCCATTCCATTAGCTAGAATTCAGTCACATGGCTACATCTAACTACAAAGGAGGTTGGGAAATGTAGTCTAGCTATGTGCCCAGGAGGAAGGAAAAAAAATGGGTTTTGGTGAATATCAGTCTGTGCCGTTGTGCCTTAAACCTTGGGAAACTTAATTATTCAACAGTTTCGCTTTGTCACTTCTAAATTAAGGATAATAATAGCACCTCCTTAGGGCTGTTATAAAGATTAAATGTACTGTACCAACCTTAGAACATGGCCTGGCACATAATCAGCATCCATCCATAACTGTCAAAGTTATCTGTTATTATTATCATTACATCATCATCATCATCCTTAGAGACTCAGCTTAAGTATTACTTCCTATGCAAAGCCTTGGTTCTCCCTTTCCCCTCCTGCCCATTTCTCTCCCAGAGTTATATTGTATTATAACTGTTGTATGATTGGTCCCTCCTCTACATGCTACTTGAGGGCAAGGAGTGGGTTTAATTATTTTTGTATCTCAAGTACCTAGCATAGTCCCTGGGATATGATAGATGTTCACTAAATATTTATTGAAGGAGGAAAAAGGGAAGTTATGGAGGAAAGAAGGGGACTTCCCTGGTGGTCCAGTGGTTAAGACTCCACACTTCCAATTCAGGGGGCATGGGTTCGATCCCTGGTTGGGGAAGTTCTGCATGTCGTTAAAAAAAAAAAAAAAAGTCTATGGAGGAAAGAAGGAAGGGAAGAAAGGAGGGAGGGAGGGAAGAAGGAAAACCATGTAAGGGTCAACATCTTGTCATGGGTAGATTCATGAAAGGGCCACCTGGTAAACTGCCTAGTGGCTTCAGTCATCGCCATATCCCAGCTCCCAGAGGGTCTGAGCTCCTCCCAGCTCAGGGGCCAAGGCTGTTTGCATGCCCTTCACACCCTGCATTGGCTGCCCTTGTGCACCGCCTCACATCCTCTCAGCCTAGCTTTACTCCAGCTATTGCTGCAGCCTCTGGCTGCCAGAGGTGTGAGCCTACGGTCCGTCACCTCAGGTGTCCACATCTCATTCTGCCCTGGGGCTGCTCTCACTCCACTTCTTTGGACACCTGCAGAAATGTGTTTTGACTTTCACATATGCAAACACGAGAGTGCAAGGAGTTGGCATCTCATGGGGCAACTGAACCAGTGAAGGACAGGAGTTAGTGGATAAAAGTTCCTTTTTTCCAGCTCTTGGGTAGATGATTCTGGTAGGGTGACCAACCCATCCTGGTTTTCCTGGGACTTTCCTGGTCTTTACGCCGAGAGTCCCACATTGCAGGAACCCCCTAAATTCTGAAAGGCATTCTACAAGACTTCTCATGAGGTTCCAGTGGGGGTCAAGTCCCAGATGCCCAGAGCTTAATAACACACCAGGATTGCCTTTCCCTCCCTACTTCCAGGCAAGCCCCTGTCTCAGGCTCTGCTTTCTGTTGGTCTTTGAATTGGGAAGCCCTGAGCTTCCCTGTGCAGTGATGAGTGTTTCCAGCTCTAGAAAACTAAAAACTGCAGAGGCAGAGGAAATGAGTCAGGGCCCCAAATAGCCAAATTATCACTTTCCTGATGTTGTTACAAAATTAATCTGGAAGATATGGTATCATTTAAAGGTATTATCAGGAAATGTATCCACAGTACCAACTAGACAAGATTTCAGGGCCAAGAAGATTTGCCTTTAACTCTTAAGAAAGATCTTCATAAAACTGAAGAGCTTGAAGCCATGACATGACAGCCAGTGGTGTGCTAGAGCGCCGTGTGCCTGCTTGTGAGAGCTGATTGCTAAATATTCAGGAATTTTGCAAGCCAAACAACTGTTGGTAGCTTGAAACCAGCCTTGGGAAGAGTACTGACAACATAGAAATTGGAAAACGCTGAAATTGGGGCTCTCTTTACTGCCGGAGCTGGTTTACCAGCCCATCACTACATCCAGCTTTGATCACTGGTAGCTTCTTATCCAGGACTGTGGCTAAATTAAGTATGTGTGTCTTAAAAAGAATTTTTTTTTCTCCCCTGCTTTTTGGATTGTGGACACAACAATCAGTCATTAAAACCTGTCTTTCTGTCTCCCTCCACAAAGGTTTTCTTTACAGATTCTATGAATCTGAAAGATGCAAGCAAATTCCTGTAGAGGTCTTTGGCAGGATTACACCCCCGCCAAGCCCTGCAGGTCCTGCCAGGGGCTGGGCCCTGCCCAGAAGCTCTGAGAACCACATCAAGGTGTCATGCTGCTGTTTCAAGGGAGTTTGTCCTCATGAATTGCCTTTCTGGGGACTTTGGGCAATTCTGGAAGGATTTTGGAAGCCTGGTTGGAATCCTTGCTGTGTCACTTGGTAGCTGTGTCACTGGGCAAGTTACCTAACCTCACTGAGCTTCCTTATATGTAGACTGAATAGTAACTACTTGAGTTTAACTTCTGGGTTTGACCAGGAGCTAAGGAAATTTAAGCGTTAAGGTGCCTCACTTGTATGAGCCCCTCATGGCGGGCGGGGGGTGGGGCTTAGGCATGTTTCATTTCTAATCGTATAATTTAAACTTCACCCCTCACCCCCACTACAAAGTATATAATCTTCAGAGACTCAGACAACTCAGATCAGCTCCTGCTTCATATAACACGTGCAAAACGCTTAGCCCAGGGTCTGGCCCATTGTAAGAGCTTCATAAGTAGTCCCTGTTGTAATGCAGGTAATTTCCCTCCCTCACCACAGGCCCCGCATCATTTTCCTCCACTCCCTGCGTCAGCACTTGTCCATGTTCTGTTCATAGTCTGCTTCTCCTCCACCTACCACACTGGCTTCTTGCCGATCACTTGCCACTTGGCCAGATTTATTCCAAGAGGTGCAGCATGCAGTGCCTCACTGCCTTGATCTTAATGATGGGAAAACAGTGTTTAGCAATTACGTTCTTCATCCCCTTGTGATGTGACAGCAAGGAGAGACTGTAAATAAATTGCCCGAAGCTCCTTGGTGTGACGGGGAATCAAAGTCATATTAACACTTAACAAAACATCCAACAGGAGAGGAAAACAAAGGGCAGTTGAGGCAACGCTGTGATGCTTTGCCAGTTGTTAAAATAAAAGGCCAATTGTCCGTCAACCATGATGTCAAGATACTTCCCTTAAGAGCATATGTATCTCAGAATTATCAAAAGGCTCTAAGTCACCCTAATAATGGGTTTTTACCACAGGCAGAGGGAATGTAAGCCATATTTAGTGCACTTGGCACTGCAGTTGTAACAAGAATTTCAGAGCCATTCGTCTTTACTCAGAGTGAGTTAAGGAAGTGAATGACATGCCTGGGAGCCTGACGTGCATTCCTTCCCTGAGCTGTAAGAAAAGACCTTGACTCAGATGCAACTTGGGTGCAGCCCTTACTGACAGAATGTTGTATACAAGGCACCCTGAGTGGTGATGAGTTAAACCATTTCTCTGGTGCTTTCTTTTTATTTATTTTTTATTTTTTTAAGCATCTTTATTGGAGTATAATTGCTTTACAATGTTGTGTTAGTTTCTGCTGTATAACAAAGTGAATCAGCTATACATATACATATATCCCCATATCCCCTCCCTCTTGCATCTCCCTCCCACCCTCCCTGCCCCACCCCTCTAGGCGGTCACAAAGCATCTCTGGTGCTTTCTATTACGCAGTGCTGGAAGCTGTCCAGTCAGGTGGAAGGAGTGAGGCCATTGGGATCAGATGAATCTGATTTAATCGTGGCTCTGCTTTGTACTGGTATATGACTTAGACTATTTATGCAACCTCTGGTCCTCAAGTGTCCTCATCTATAAAATGGGAATAATACCACTCACCTGCAGGATTGCTGAAACGTAGCAAGTACGTAATATGTGTTCATTTTCTTACCCTATTCTGAAAGCGTAGAATCCAAGTGCAATTCTGGTATTCTTAGAAACTGTTTATGTAGCTTTTCTGAATCTTGCATTATTTTAGTAGTTGAAACATTTTGTCTTATTACAAAAGCAATATGTTTCTTTTATAAATTTATTTATTTATTTATTTATTTTTGGCTGCACTGGGTCTTCCTTGCTGTGTGTGGGCTTTCTGTAGTTGTGGCAAGTGGGGGCTACTCTTCGTTGCAGTGTACGGGCTTCTCATTGAGGTGGCTTCCCTTGTCGTGGAGCACGGGCTGTAGGCGCGCAGGCTTCACTAGTTGTGGCACATGGGCTTCAGTAGTTGTGGCTCATGGGCTCTAGAGCACAGGCTCAGTAATTGTGGCACACGGGCTTAGTTGCTGCCTGGCATGTGGGATCTTCCCGGATCAGGGCTCGAACCCGTGTCCCCTGCATTGGCAGGTGGATTCTTAACTACTGCGCCACCAGGGAAGTCCCACAAAAGCAATGTATTTTTGTAGCACAAGAATTAGAATATTTAGATAAGCAAAAAGAAAAAACTAAAAAGATTACACATAATTCCAATATGTAGTTATAGCTCCTGTTAAAACCCTTGGAGGTATCCTTCCAGAACATTTTTTATAAATACTTTTATTATTAAAATATAATGATACGATACATATTATTTTATAACCTGCTTTTTAAAAAGACAATAGATCTTATTTATAGGAACCCTTGGGAAAAATCTCTTTCCTGACAAGCCAGGCAACAACTCTTCCTTGTCATGGGAAGCAGTTGAGATTGACACACTATTACAATTGTCTATTGTTATTAAATAAGTTATACCAAAACTTCAGTGACTTTTTCCCAGAGAAAGACCAGATAGCTGCTATAATGAAGGAAAAGCAAATGACATTTACAGATAACATTTTTGAAGCTCTTTTGTTTAGAAATCATGTTTGTTTTCTTTTAACAGTTTTATAAAAACTAGAAAGAAACTTATCCCTTTGTATTCAAAATAAGGCAAAAAGAGATTTGTGATTGGATATTGTCTTAGATTGAGCTGCTATAAGAAAATACCATGGACTGGGAGACTTAAACAACAGACACTTATTTTCTCACAGTTCTGGAGGATGGAGGTCTGAGTTCAGGGTACCAGCAGATTTGGTTCCTGGTGAGAACGCCATTCCTGGCTTGCAGATGGCTGGCTGTCTTACAGCTGTGTCCCTACATGCTGGAGAGAGAGTGAGCTCTGGTCTATTCTACTTATAAGGACATTAATCTTATCATGAGGCTCTACCCTCACGACCTCATCTAAACTTAATTACCTCCCAAGGCCCACCTTCAACATGTGAATAATGGAGGGAGGGTAGAAACATTCAGACCATAACAAATATTGTTACAGGCCCATAACGTCTGCCCTAGAAAAGATAATAAAAGGGGGCAAAAGGGCTTCCCTGGTGGCGCAGTGTTGAGAGTCCGCCTGCCGATGCAGGGGACACGGGTTTGTGCCCCGGTCCGGGAAGATCCCACATGCTGCCGAGTGGCTGGGCCTGTGAGCCATGGCCGCTGAGCCTGCGCGTCCGAAGCCTGTGCTCCGCAACGGGAGAGGCCACAACAGTGAGAGGCCCGCATACCGCCAAAAAAAAAAAAGGGGGGGGGCGCAAAATACCACTACATTCCATGATCCATCTTGTTGGAAAAAATAATTGAATTGAACAGGCAACCAGGCTACTATTTAGATGGTTGAGGAATCTCACCCCTGGCTGAGAGATAGAAACAGTACAGGTTACATCTGTATACTAGTGAAGCATTTTGTAGGGAACCAAGGTAGAATGGTGCGTAGTGGTCCACCTACTATCTCTTGTATCCTCAATATCTTTCTTATTAAAGAAAACAAGAATCAGAATAAAATCTTGCCAAGAGAGGGGCTGTATCCCTAATTTGGGCAAGCCCTAGACTAATCCAGACCATCTTTCTATAACAATAGATACAATATAATATTTGCATAGTATGCAGTTGTATACATTGTTTCTCAATTTCTCAGATGGAGATGGGGATTAAGAGATCCAACTATTTATAAAAGGCCTACTCCAGGTATTACCTCTTACTATCATTCAACAAGTATTGTTTGAGCTCCTACTGTGTTCAAGGCACTGTTTTCTGTGCTAGGGGTACTATGGTAAACAAGACAGGACTTCCCTGGTGGTCCCGTGGTTAAGACTCAGTGCTTCCACTGCAGGGGACATGGGTTTGATCTCTGGTCGGGGAACTAAGATCCCACATGCCACGCCATGTGGCCAAAAGAATAAAAAAAAAACAAGACAGCCAGGGTTTATCTTCCCATGCAACTTATATCCTGCTGTTTGCTGACGTAAACCACCATAAAAAACATTTATAAACTTATTGCTGATGACTCTAAGGCTTCCACTTGGTGATGCATCAGAATGTCAATTTCACTTGAGAATTTAAAGGGGAAAGAACATCACTTTTTAAAATGAAAACAAACCTTAAACATTTTGTGAAGTTGAAGCCTACATTTTTAACAAAATTATAGAGGAAACATGAGGCCGCACGAATATTTCTTGTTTGCAGCATCTGCTCACACCTACAGCCCCGATCACACAGGGTTGAGAGCTGGCTCTCCTCTGCATGTTAAGGGCATTTTGGTGGAATTGCTTGAGAAGAATTGCTCTTCAATATCTCCTTCATCGAGTTGTTGAGAGAATTAGATGAGGTGACCCATGTGAGATGCCTAACACTTAGCACTTAGACAATGCTCCGTGCGTGTTAGAGTCACCTCCCTCGTTCCTCAGACAGTGATAAGAAACATCCACAGGCTTTGGAGTCAGACAGTGGCTTATCACTTATTTGTTGGAGCATCTCCAAGCCTCATTTTATGTATGAGGATGTCCTTTCCTGGGATAGGGTGCCTATCCACACTTCTTTTAGGGTTCTGGCTCCTACCTTTAGGATTTAGAAGAGGGAGGGGGGACAGAGAGAGCGAGCGAGGGAGTTGTTGTTAAGAAGAGAGAAAAAATTAAGACCATTTGCATACCAGAGCATCTGAGTAGGCCAATATGAGCAGGCAGTTGATTTGTTTGTGAACGTTTCTCTCTGAGGCTGGGGGTGTTTCCTTCCTCCCCGTCACCTAAGCAGAAGTCTTGAAGCCCCTTTCCTTCCTCACCCAAAGACTGCCCCTGGCTCTGCCAGAGGGAAACTGGATGGCTCCAATTTATTCTTCACCTCAGTCATCGTCTAGAAAGTGAGGCCTTGAAGTAGAACAGAGGGACAAAAAGATTGATGAGACTTTGGGAGGAGGAGGAGAGAAGACATCCGGAAGGAAGGGATTCCCTGATCCCAGATCGCGGGGGTGCGGTGTGGACTAATAGATGGCCCAAGGGAAAACCTCTGTGCCTGCTCGGCGGACAGTACCCCAAGTGAAGAACCCGGTGAAGAGGTGGGTGGTCATACTAACCCCCTCCCTCTCCACTCCCATCTCCCTTCCTAAAGGTTTAAGACCTAAGCACTGAGAATGCTAGGGTGCCACACCACCCACCTGCCTACCACTTCTGTAACTGTGACTGGTTTACTGAATGAGCTGAATTCAGTGGCATAAAACTTCTAGCTAGTGCCATGTTCTGGTACGTTTAGTAATAATTATGACTGCCCTTAACATGCTTTCCGTTACCTGGAAGGTTTTCTTATCCTTCTTTTCTTGGTGAGCTCTTACCAATCCCTCTAAAGTCAGATGGGACATCATCTCCAGGAAACCTTCCTTGAGCTTCCATAAGACATCCCTGCCCTATGACCGTGTGAGTATGTTAGGCTCCTTGAAGGGGAGGAATGGTCTTATTCATCTTTTGTCCCCAGGATCTAGTCCAGGCCCTGCCTAACAAATAGTAGCTGTTACGATTTTGGTTTTTATTACCCCTCTTATCTTTGGTGAAAAATGATAGTAGAAGCACCTCCGACTACACATATTTGCAGATTGAGTTCCCTGGGAAGCAGGCTCTGAGATGGAGTTTTGTGTGTAAGCAATTTACTGGGGAAAGCTGTCAGGATCAACACCTCTAGAGTACTGAATGAAGCAAGATGCGGCAGAGGAAAAAGTTGGGCTACAAGGGTGCCACAACGAAGGCCTAAGCTAATCCCTTTGGAACAAGAATGGCCCTGCAGAGTGGTTCTGAGTTGTTTTCAAGTGGAGCAAAGGACCAAGCCTTTTCACCACAGTATCAATCAGTCAAAACTTGCAGGCTGCCCCTGAGAAGGGGGCATGATCTTTGATGAAGAGGCTCTCTTCAGCTGAGGACAGTGTGAGCTGTTGGGTATCCTGGCCTCCACAGCTGAGGGAACGCGTGCTTCAGTCCTGAGATTGACTGGGGCATGCCGTGTCCACACGGCTGCTTTGTATTTGGATTCACCTGCTTTGTATAAAGGGGTTCTCCTGAGTAGCAAATGTGAGTACAGTCTGTCCTAAAAGGTCTGTACACCAACATGGGTAAAGAGCTCGACATTCTGGTTTATACATCAGTTTTCATTAGCTTGGTGAGCATGAGTTTTGTCTAGGTAGATTTCTGAACCTAAAATTAATGGAGGACAAGACTGGAATCTTAGAGAGCCTGCCAAGGTATTTAGAAGCCCTTGGAAAGGCTCTCCATTCAACTATCTCTCCATAAATTTGGCATTTCCTGAGCAATAGAAATTTCTTAGAAATGTAGTTAATCTGCAGAGAAAATTTTAAATGAATATGCAAAAATATGAGGTTGCAAGTTTTGTTTTTCAACCCCTGCAAAGTAGATCCTAGACTAAGGACCCCCTTCTACCCCTGGCCCTAAAGTAACTTCCAAAGTCCTGCCTGAACAACAAGCAGCCTCTCCTTCATTGATAATATTCAATAGTTTTAAAATAATTGATATCTAAAATAGTTGTAAAATCGAAGATGGTGACCTAAACAAAGTGAAACTTTGTGAGTTTAGAAATGGAGCCTCGGAGGTCTGAGGGGGTATTTGAAGAACACTGATGTTTCAGTGGGTGGTGAGAGAAGCAGGGAGGTTTTAACCAAGTTTCTGTGCTTAACTCTTTAGTGAAATTAGAGTTGGCACAGTTTTCTTTGGTCCTGAGTCCCAGCTATATTCTGAAAACAAGGTGGGGGACATTGCCAAAAATAACCTGCCCTTTGTTTGACCGTTGCATATAAGGTAACTTAATACATTTTAGAAGTCACAGGACTTCTCGTCTCAGATGGGCCTCCTACTGTTATAGGTTGAATTGTGTCCCCCTAAAAACATATATGTTGAATATGTTGAAGTTCTAATCCTCAGTGTCTCAGAATGTGACCTCATATAGAGATAGCGTCTTTACAGAGGGGATCATGTCAAAGTGAGGTCATTAGGGTGGACCCTAATCCAATATGACTGATGTCCTTGTATAAAGTTTGCAGATTTGGAGACAGACATGTATACAGAGAGAACACCAAATGCACATGAAAATGGCCATCTACAAGCCAAGGAGAGAGACCTGGAACAGATCTTCCCTCACAGCCCTCAGAAGGACCATCCCTGCCAACATTTTGATTTTGGACTGCTATCCTCACCCGGTTTGTGGTACTTTGTTACAGCAGCCCTAACAAACTAGTATACCTACCTAGACGGACTCTTTCCCATTCCCCACAGAGGCAATTATAGACTGTATGGGAGGGGTCTACTGATAGCAGGTAATAGAACTTAGGTAAAAAGTGGGAGTCTGTTGTAATGGCAGATGGTCATCTTAGAAACCCAAGGGCAGAGGTATGGGCTGGGCCTCAACCAGGGACAAATTGGAACCAGAGACTCATTTATTATCAGAGCTGGTCATATGTCTGCAGATGGATTTTCTTTGAGTCTCCAGACCTTATAGTAGGACAGACAGATAGGTTCCCAAGTTTACATAGTTGAGGTCCAGTTACTTGCAAATGACCAAAACAAACTGGGGGAAGGGACATTGGCTCAGCTGCCATCGCTGGTTTTACTCCTGGTGTCCCTGCCTCAGAGCAGTCATATACCAGCATCTCTCCAGAAAGCATCCTCTGTAACCATGGAGGTCGTGGAGGGAAAGAGTTAGGCCAATTAGTTTACTATGATGTAATTTCCTAGGGCTGCTGTAACAAATGATCACAAACAGAAATTTATTCTTTCACGGTTCTGGAGGCTAGAAGTCCAAGATCAAGGTGTCCGCAGGGCCATGCTCCCTCTGAATGTTCTAGAGAAGAATCCTTCATTACCTTTTCCTAGCTTCTGCTGGTGACCAGCAATCCTGGCGTTCTTTGCGTTGTAGCTGCAGCACTCTAATCTTTGCCTACATCTTTACATGGCATTCTCCTCTGTGTCTCTGTGTTCAAATTTCCTTCTCCTTATAAGGATACCAGTCATTGGATTAGGGCTCACCCTCTTCGAGTATCACTTAATCTTAACTTGGTTACATCTGCAAAAACCCTATTTCCCAATAAGGTCACATTCACAGGTTCTGAGGCTTAGGTATCTTTTGCAGGGGGTCGGGGGTGGGTAGGACACAATTCAACCCACAACCAGTCAGTATCCACTACACAAACTTCTAACAGTTTTACTAGTTCTCTTCCTTCTTTGACTTTTCTACCTCCTGAGATTCACCGGAGACCTTCGTGAGTCAGCAGCCTAACTTTTCATAACTCCACTGTCTGTTATGTATTGTCAGTCACCTCTACCTTCCTCCTTCTTATCTGGGAAGAAATGTCTGGATAGGATTGTCGGATAAAATATAGGACACGTGTTTAAATTTGAATTTCAGATAAACAGTAAATTTGTAGTGTATTTCCTAAATATTGCATGATGTCCTGAATTTTTATTTGCTAAATCTGGCAACCCAAGCTCCTGCGTCTGTCTTAAAGATCTGGAGGTTCTTTAGATGAAGCGTGTATTCTCCAGTTTGCTACCACGCTGAAATATCTACACCTGACCTATTTCATTCAGTTATGCGCCTGGCACCTATATGCATTTCAGTTTGTAACACCTATTCTGGAGTTGGAGGCCAGTTAGAAGGTCGAAAGTCAGGTGAAAGATGAGCAGAGACTGAACTAAGGCAAAAACATAGAAGTGAAGAGGAGAGGGGTGGATTTGAGAGCTGATAGGATGCAGAATAAAGTATTTGGTATCTGTTTGAATGACTCTAGTTTTACAACCTGGGCTATCAAATGAAACCAGTAACTGAAATAGGAATACAGGAGGAAAGGGGAAAGAAGTAGCTTTGTACTTAGACATGCTGGGTTTGGGATGTCCTTTAGATATGCGATGCTCAGTAAAGAGGTAGGAGCTGAAGATGTAAATTCAGAGCTATAATCATGTGGGTAGTAGTTGAGATATGAAAGTAGTTGGGACTTCCTAAAGAGAAACAATAGTAGTAAAAGAAAATAAAACCCTATGGAAGACCAATATTTAAAGTGAAGAGTGGAAGGAATCCAGCAAGGAAACAGACATGGTTAGGAAGTAAATGAATCAGAGTCAGCAATTTGGACTGGGTTCTGTGGGGTGGTGCTTTTGCTGGCCTCACCTGGGCTTATTGCATCTGTAGTCAGCTGCAGTCAGCCGCTCTGATTCTGCGAGTGCTTTACAAGCATCTGTCACGGTTGATGTTGTGTCACATTTGCCTTTGTTGCATTGGCCAAAGTAAGTCACATAGCCAACTCAGACTTGAGGGGTGGAGAAACAGGTTCCACATCTGTGTAAAGGCATACATAGATGGAGGAAGGGGAAGAATTCGTGGCCATCTTTACAATCGACAAGATGGTTTTATTACCTCCATTTTATAGAAGGGAAAACTGAAGCACAGAGAATTTAAATAACTTGCTGTGCTCACAGGGCTCCAAAGTGGCAGATCCAGGATTTGAACTCAGATAGTCTATCTCTGGTCTATACCCTTAACTATGTTACACCACCTCTCATAATAAACACCTTGCAATAGTAGACACTCAACAAAAATTGGCTCTTCTTTTTTTAACAGCACAGAGGGCCTCAGAAACCATTATTAATAGAAATGCTTGTGGCAAAATATTATGCATCCCAATCAGTGGTGATTGTCATTGATTGATATTGACGTTTTTTAAGAACCAGGGTTAATCGTTATGAACTTTATTTAGCCAAAGGCATAGAGCAACAAATGTTGCTCTCAGAACCACAAGAGGTGGATAAGAATATAGAACCTAAATTGAAACCAATGCTAAATTGAGGAAAAGAAAACCAGTAACATTTTGAAGGTAAGTTGGTCGTTTATTTATCCAATGATCATTTGTGAGCTAGTCCTCATACATTAACTTGGAACTTGCAAACTGGCCAAATTGTAAATCAGTTAATGTGAAATTAAAACCTTAAATAAATGCCACTTCCTAAGACTTATGGAATACGGCTCAGAGTTCAGATATGTATTTCACTTCTAAGCCACAGCAAAACAGTGAGAGGTAAGGCAGTGCTCTAAGTGAATCTATGGAAGATAAATACCATTCAGGGATCCAGAGGAGGGAGCTCATGCCCTCAAAGGGGCTTCAAGGATACAGGCGGGACTAGCCACAGTGGGCACTTTGTGTGCATATGAATTATGACTTGAGTGGGAGGCACTTGTCTAGAATGCAGGATCCAAGGCCCCATTCCTGCATATTTTGATTCATCAGGCCTGGAATGGGCTCCAGCAAGCCACATTTTCTTATCCTTACCCCCATGGGATTCTGATACAGATAAGCCACAGAGCACATTTTAAGAAACAGATGGCAGTAGACCCTCAGCCCTGGGGGGAGTTGAACAGAAAGGAAGGTAGAGAAAGATAAGGCCATTCTAGATGGATACTTGATCACAAAGTTCTTTCAGTATGTTTCCTATACATTATCAAATGTAATTCTTTTTTTGAATGGAGGTCTTTGTTTATTAGCCACTAATATTCTTCTGTAAGGTTTCCTTACACAAGTAAAATGATGATTGGCATGTTTGTACGTTGTAACATTGTAGGAAGTAAGAAAATTATCAGATAGACAGATATTCATCAATAGGGCACTGGCCAAATACATTTTCCAACAAGCATACAATGGAATACTTTCCAGCTGTTCAGTGAGGAAGCTTTTTATGTACTGATACAGAGGAAACTCAAAGACATTAAGTGAAGAAAGCAAGGTACAGCGGGATGTCTATAGTATGTTGTGAATTTAGGTATAAAGGAGGGGAGATATATATTGGTATTCACTTGTATATATAGAAAAACAGTCTCCGGAATGTTATTCAAGGGACTGGTGAGAGTGGTATTTATTAGGTATAGAGGAGGGAAGATATACATTGGTATTCACTTGTACATATAGAAAAACAATCTCTGGAATGTTATTTAAGGACCTAGTGAGAGTGGTATTTATTGGGGGAAGGTGGGAGCTGGCTGGATGAGGGGGGCAGAGGTGGGAGAGAATTTTGACTGTAATTATTTTTAGGCTTTTAGATTTTTTGTTCAGGTGAACACATAATGATATATAATCTCTTTGAAATGTTAAATGAATAGAAGGCAGGAAGAAAGAGCCATGCGTAGATTCCAGCAGTGTCTACTACATGGTACTAGGAAGGCCATTTGACTCAGGGCATGACATTCAAAAAGAGTCTCAAAATTCTACCTCCAAATGAGATTTTATGCCCATTCCCAAAGACTGCATTTACCAGCAACTTTAAACTGTGCCTCATTACCAAGTCACATCTTCTGTAGTATATTTTGAATTAATGTTTTTATAAATTGCAACTACCTTTTTTTTTTTTTTTTTTTTTTTGCGGTACGCGGGCCTCTCACTGCTGTAGCCTCTCCCGTTGTGGAGCAACGGACGCGCAGGCTCAGCGGCCATGGCTCATGGGCCCAGCCGCTCCGCGGCATGTGGGATCCTCGCGGACCGGAGCATGAACCCACGTCCCCGGCATCGGCAGGCGGACTCTCAACCACTGCGCCACCAGGGAAGCCCTTTTTTTTTTTAAATTATTAATTAATTAATTTATTTTTTGGCTGTGTTGGGTCTTCGTTTCTGTGCGAGGGCTTTCTCCAGTTGCGGCAAGTGGGGGCCACTCTTCGTCGCGGGGCGCTGGCCTCTCACTATCGCGGCCTCTCTTGTTGCGGAGCACAGGCTCCAGACGCGCAGGCTCAGTAGTTGTGGCTCACGGGCCTAGTTGCTCCATGGCATGTGGGATCTTCCCCGACCAGGGATCGAACCCGAGTCCCCTGCATTGAAAGGCGGATTCTTAATCACTGGACCACCAGGGAAGTCCCCTAACTACCTTTTAAATAGCATGATTTGTACTCCATATTATGTTCTGTTTAAAAATTAGCTTGTTAACTTATTAACATAAATATTTAAGAAAACCTACACATCAAGTAACCATGTGTTTGCATTTCTTTACTTTTTTATACTGCTGGGAGCTTCACGATGTATTGTAGTAACCTGGACTTCTTTCTGTATGGCTCTGTATCAGCCCTGACCTGTTTGGAGCTAACGACTACACTCAGGAAGGCAGTCTAGGGTCTTCTGTAAGTTAAATATATGATTATTCTTCACAGTACGATCTCAAACCAAAGTCTGGTTTGTGAATTTCTATGTGTGGTTAGTATGTAAAGGTGTGTGTTTGCAAACTATTACTTAGTTTGGACTGTGAGGTTTTTCTTCCTAATCCAGTTGAAAGAGACTATATATTTGTAAGTTCTGCAACCCTCACTGGATTGAAGAGAGTTCAGGATTTCAGACTGTGCCACCTTCACAGGATGTGGGTGTATGTTTACTGAAACACACATGGCCATACATATGTTCAAGTGTCTCTTCGTAAGAAGGATACAGTATAAGTGGAACCTTTGCTTCTGCTAGATATGTCAGGTACTATGATAGGCCCTGGGCAACTAGAAAATGCCCATTTTCCATTTCTTTAAAAAGGAAAAGCTGACCCTTCCTGTTTTCTCATCCTTTGTGACTAGGAATTCCCTGTAACTAGAGTGGGAATCCTGGGAATGTGACGATGCTCTGTGGCTCACCTGCAAAGAACTCTGTCATTTAGCAAGAATCGGTCACATGGGGATTGTATTGGGATTGCCCGATGCCAGCTCTTCGTAAATCTGCATCTCTATCAGCCCTGCTGCAGCCAGAGCTGCCCACACTGGCAGTATGTGGTGACATCATGTTGGGGCTTGGTGTGTGGGGACAGGACACACAGTTCCTGGAATATGCCCTGTTGGCCTCCCATGAGGTGGCCTCTGTCCTACTTTCCCAAAACTTTCCTACAGCTAGTCTAAAGCTGGGATAATGAGGCTACAAATTATTTACTCTGAAAATTCTGACTCTCTTCCAGTTAAATCTTTAGTACATGTTAAATGATTTGCGTTATTAGGAGAGCCAAGGGACTCTAGCAGTGCATTTCCGTTTTTTTTTTAGAACAGTTTTTATTTTTTTAACATCTCTATCGGAGTAAAATTGCTTTACAGTGGTGTGTTAGTTTCTGCTTTATAACAAAGTGAATCAGCTATACATATACATATATCCTCATATCCCCTCCCTCTTGCATCTCCCTCCCTCCCTCCCTATCCCACTCCTCTAGGTGGATACAAAGCATGGAGCTGATCTTCCTGTGCTATGTGGCTGCTTCCCACCAGCTATCTATTTTACATTTGGTAGTATATATAAGTCCATGCCACTCTCTCAGCAGTGCATTTCTTTAAATTTTGTTTAAGAGGAATTCATGAGGCCCTTTCACTTTGCATTAAGGATGAGAATGTGGAAAGGGGAGAGTGGGTAAGAGAACTAGCATGTATTTAGCACTTGCCCTATGCCAGGAAGTTTATATATGTTGTCTTTTGGGGAACCTAGACTCGACTGAGGTCTGCGAGGCCAGGAACCATGCCTTACTTATCTGTTAACACAGTGCCTTATCTGTAGCAGGTGTCTCATGTTATTGAATGAAATGAATATATATATGTATATGTTATGCGCCCATGTCTGTCTATCTGTCTATCTGTCTATCTATCTATCTGTCTATCTAATCTTTGCCAAAGCTCAGGTCATTTAAAGTTACATTGACCTTTGTCAACTGAAAAAAAAGTGCACAACGAGAGCTGTGAGTTCAGTTGTATTTGGGGCTTACTGAGGACTATAGCCCGAGAGACAGCCTCTCAGATAGCTCTGAGAACTGCCGCACAAAGAGGTGTGGAGAGGGGGAGGTCAGTATGTATAGATGACTTTGGTGAAGTGGGTCTATGCAGTCAAGCATACATCTTGGTAGAAGGTTGCTGCTAGTCATGAGGAGCAGACGTCTCCATTAATGATTTTAGTGCCTTTCTAGGAATGAGAAGATGCAAGAAATTGGATTCATGAAATTTTCTCCTGAAAATATCTAACTCTCTGAAGACCTGTTCCACCCGTCTTTCCCAAAGCACAGAGGGCCTCATTCCTGATCTCTGCCCTGAACTCCTTTCAGGGTGCGTTAAAGGTCAGCAACTGCAGTGGCTATAGTGGCTTCATTCTTTTAGAACCAGATGGCGAGTGACATTCTTTAGTTTGCACTTTGGTCTGAGTTGAAGACCATCCCATTATTTCTTTATGCAATAGTCGATTTTATACTTAATTTCATGTACCTGCAGAGCTAATTAACTTATTATTATAGTCTTTTGAACATGAAGATGTTTTCAGAAGTGTAAATTGAATACATCTGTGGGTTTGCTGAAAATATTACTTTTTAATTAAAAATGGATACATTGACTTTATTTTCATTACCCATGAAACAGGACTCTCCAGTCTTCTTATGGTGAAATTTTGGCATTAAGAGCAGTTGAAGATGAAGCATTCATATTGGAAAGTTGAATGGGGAGGGAGAGAGAAAGTGGAGTCACAGGAGGGAGCAAATAGGCTCAGCTTTCACCCCTCCCTACACTTCTTAGATATTTCGGCCACGATTTAGAATTAAGATGAACTAATTGGAGACATCATTCTGGGAATTCTTTATGTCTTATAACACTTTAAATATATTAGGTCAGTGATTGATTCCCAAAGTTTAGTCATTCTGCACTGCAGGATGACTAAATTCACATTTGCTATACCTTTCTATTAACTGTATGTGTATTGATTTGATTTTTAAATCAACTGACTTAAAATTAAATTTTTTTGGAAAGGGGACTTCATATTGTTACCATAAAATTGGAGACAGGCATCACTTGCTAAAAATTGAATGTAACTATAAAATTAAATCTAGTGAAAACAAAATGTTAGAAAAAATTCTGACTAAACCTGTGTTTCCTGTTTTCTAAGCCTGAGGCTTGCCCCTTATTTAAAAAGCTGCCAAAAGGCCAGCAGCAAGCTGAGAGTTTACCCTGGAAGTAATCAGAAGGAATGAGGAGAATTTTGAAAAGAATAAATTTAATTAAGTTAAATTAAATGTTAACTTAATTAAAAATTTTAATGCCTATCTGAGCCACACCTAAAATTATCTCCAGTAATATACATCATCCCACACATTGCAAAACGTTTTATCACAGAAGAAACGTCTCACGATTTTGACGTTGGTTGCATATACACAGGTTTTTTTGTTAGAAACACCAGTCATGAAAAATGGAAGAAGTCTTCCATGTAGAGGTTTAGATGTTTCAATTTAATGTGTCTGGTAGAAATTTTCCAGTTAAAAGTACGTTGGCCACAATGTCTCATCCTCCTTCTACCTCTTAGAAGGGAAGAAAGGCAATACTAGTCAGTGGGAATAAGGGACCAATGGCCCATTGTAGTCCTAATATCGCTACTGGTTTAGGAGGAAGTCCTCTTTCATAGAGGCACCTCCCACCTCTTGAGGGGAAAGAGT
>NW_006792108.1:1278740-1314008 GCF_000442215.2 Lipotes vexillifer | reverse complement strand
AAAGAGTGGGAATGGTTAAACTGATCTCTTCTATACATCGGCTCACAATTCTGATGATGTTTCTGCCTTTGAGGGTTCTTCTTTTTGAAGGTTTTGCCAGCTGTGGTCTGTGTCCGTTAGTGCCTTCTCCAGATAGGGCCTGGTAGTTCTCATTGGTGCAGCTCAGGTCTCTCATCTCTCCCTGCAGTTCAGGGATACTTAAAGTCAAGGGCTGCAGACATTCACTTGATAAAGGATTACAGATTAGCTGCAACCACATAATAGTGGAGCTGCATTAAATGCGTATTTAACTTTTGCATGAGAGAGTACAAATTGGAAACTTGCCCAGGTTGCCGTGGTTGGTCTTTATCAAGGCTTCTTCCAAGGCTGCCCTCACCTTCTCCTCCTAAGTTCCGTCCTGTGGACAGTTTGTTAGGGTGTTGTGTGTGTGTGTGTGTGTGTGTGTGTGTGTGTGTGTGTGTGTGGTGTGTGTGTGTGTGGTGTGTGTGTGTGTGGTGTGTGTGTGTGTGGTGTGTGTGTGTGTGGTGTGTGTGTGTGTGGTGTGTGTGTGTGTGGTGTGTGTGTGTGTGGTGTGTGTGTGTGTGGTGTGTGTGTGTGTGGTGTGTGTGTGTGTGGTGTGTGTGTGTGTGGTGTGTGTGTGTGTGGTGTGTGTGTGTGTGGTGTGTGTGTGTGTGGTGTGTGTGTGTGTGGTGTGTGTGTGTGTGGTGTGTGTGTGTGTGGTGTGTGTGTGTGTGGTGTGTGTGTGTGTGGTGTGTGTGTGTGTGGTGTGTGTGTGTGTGGTGTGTGTGTGTGTGGTGTGTGTGTGTGTGGTGTGTGTGTGTGTGGTGTGTGTGTGTGTGGTGTGTGTGTGTGTGGTGTGTGTGTGTGTGGTGTGTGTGTGTGTGGTGTGTGTGTGTGTGGTGTGTGTGTGTGTGGTGTGTGTGTGTGTGGTGTGTGTGTGTGTGGTGTGTGTGTGTGTGGTGTGTGTGTGTGTGGTGTGTGTGTGTGTGGTGTGTGTGTGTGTGGTGTGTGTGTGTGTGGTGTGTGTGTGTGTGGTGTGTGTGTGTGTGGTGTGTGTGTGTGTGGTGTGTGTGTGTGTGGTGTGTGTGTGTGTGGTGTGTGTGTGTGTGGTGTGTGTGTGTGTGGTGTGTGTGTGTGTGGTGTGTGTGTGTGTGGTGTGTGTGTGTGTGGTGTGTGTGTGTGTGGTGTGTGTGTGTGTGGTGTGTGTGTGTGTGGTGTGTGTGTGTGTGGTGTGTGTGTGTGTGGTGTGTGTGTGTGTGGTGTGTGTGTGTGTGGTGTGTGTGTGTGTGGTGTGTGTGTGTGTGGTGTGTGTGTGTGTGTGTGTGTGTGTGTGTGTGTGTGTGTGTGTGCGCGCGCGCGCGTGAATCTCTGTCAGTGACTTCTCCCCCAGCTGGGGTGACTTGAACCTTATTCCAACTCCATTGTTTTACTCTCATTAGAATCCTGGTGCGAGGTCTCCATTCCTGAACAGACTGCATTTCTGTCTGTGCTGATGATGCCAGCCCCCCAACATATTCTCCAGTTTATTACCATGAGGGAGCATAAATGTATATTCAATATATATCTATACCTGAGCTTATAAATGTGACATCTAGGAATCAGAATTGTTTTTCTTAAATGGGCTTATAAGTGGATTGGATATGTATCATATTCTAAGTAAATGCTTCTTGATGCAATTTTAGATATCAACTATGGATTTTCTTTCATGTGCAAAAATTAAAACATTGATTACACACTAGCAGAAATGATGATAAGCGCTCTTTATCACTTAGAAAGCACTTACTATGTCCTAAGTTGCTTTATAATTATTAACTCATTTTGACTTTATCATAACTTTATGAGCACCCACTATGTGATTGTAAAGTACTGTACTTTATTACATTACCTCTAATTCTCACAATAATCCTTGAAGGTAGTTAGTATCTTCCCATTGTTGTGACTACTCCTGAGAAATGGCCAAAATTTGGTCTGGATGTCAAGACTGATGATGTCGCACACACACCAAGAGGGTATGAAAACATTTATTACTCACATAATGAGGCTTTCTGGGGAGAGCAGAGTGGCTCCCAAACAGAGCCAAAACTGGCTTGAGAGAGGGTAAGGAAATGAGACTGGCTTGGGATTTTTTGGTGGTTAGGGGTTGGGATCAGGGTGAGGGTTCCCACACATGGTTTGAATCTCACACCAACACCAAGGAGGGGCACCTGGGCTCTCTGATCCATTTCCCCAGATGCAGGGCAGAAGGGGAAGAGGAAGAGATGAGGTTTAAAAGCTGTCAGTAGTCAAACATCAGAAAATGGAGTCAGACTCTTTATTATACCCATTTTACTAATGAAGAAATTGAGAATCTCTGATCTTATGCTTTGAATTAGGCATGACTTTAGATCATGTGTAATTTAGTACACATTGTTCTGTGGTCGCATACTAGGCACCCATCTTGAAAATGCACACCCCTGATCATTTAGGGAAGTGAGAGACAGAGTAAAGCCAAAATACCATCGCAATCTGTCTATACTAGAGAGACTAGAAAAGCAGTGTAGCCTGGCATAGTGGAAGGCTCATGGCCTTTAGAACCAGAGGTGATTGCTTATTATTTAGCTTTACCACTTACCACTTGTGGATCTTGGGCAACTTACTCAGCCTTTTTGAGTCTTAGTGAAACAGAACATCAGAACATCTCTAGTGATGTGAACTTTATGAGACATCCCATTGCATTTTGGGGAGCTCTGTTGGAAAATTGTTTCTTAGATAGTGGATTTCACTATGCTAAGTTTGTTTCTCTGAACAATGGCAATATCAAGGCAGGTTATCAGGAACTCTAGAGTACAAAGACACAACTGGCCATCTGGAGAAAAATATTAAAAAGGACTTTGGAAAGTAGAGATTAGATCCAGGGACGTAAGGTCCAGCTCCTTAGCAAAGGTGAGATGAAGGTCATCCTCGGCCTTTGGGGGAATCCAAAGGACACTACCCTAAGTGAGGAGAATGTTGACGTGCCTAGGCCATTCATTCATTACTGGCAATAATTTTGGTACAACACTGGGGTTTGCTCCTCAAATATTGCTTCAACCCTGTTCCGGGAGAGTTTAATTCTCAGGCTGGTTCTACATCCTACCGTTTTGTTGTTGTTGTTGTTGTTGTTGTTGTTGTTGTTGTTTTGCGGTATGCGGGCCTCTCACTGTTGTGGCCTCTCCCGTTGCGGAGCACAGACTCCGGACGCGCAGGCTCAGCGGCCATGGCTCACGGGCCCGGCCGCTCCGCGGCATGTGGGATCTTCCCGGACCGGGGCTCGCACCCACGTCCCCTGCATTGGCAGGCGGACTCTCAACCACTGTGCCACCAGGGAAGCCCCATCCTACCGTTTTACAAGCCCAAAAGTGAATGCCTCTTTTGGAATTGTTTTGGCAAGAGTCTCAGGGCTGACTCTGATCTAAATTGGGTCACGTGCCCACATTCCAAGCCATGAACCAATCACTGTGACTGTGATTTGTTAGGTCTGAGTCATTCATCTGTACACCCTGGCGTATTGTAGTCAGTTACCTGAACTGCATGGACTGAGAGTGTGGGAGAATATATACCCAGGAAACAAAACAAAACAAAAGAATTGCTACTGATGAACCTCGTTGCAGGGCAGGAATAAAGATGTAGACATAGAGAACGGAGTTGAGGACACGGGTGGGAGGGGGAAGCTGAGACGAAGTGAGAGTAGCATCAACATATATACACTACGACGCAATGTAAAATAAATAGCTAGTGGGAAGCAGCAGCATAGCACAGGGAGATCAGCTCGGTGCTTTGTGACCACCTAGAGGGGTGGGATAGGGAGGGTGGGAGGGAGGGAGACGCAAGAGGGAGGGGATATGGGGACATATGCATGCATATGGCTGATGCACTTTGTTGTACAACAGAAACTAACACAGTATTGTGAAGCAATTGTACTCCAATAAAGATCTATTAAAAAAAAAAAAGGAAAGAGGGAGGAGGTGACGCTGAGCAAGCAAAACAACAGATGTTCATTACAGGTCTCCCCCAAAAGTGACCTCATTCTGTTACTTTTCATATATTTCTAACTGTGGGGAACTTAGGGTCTGCCCCAAAGGTAACATTCACTTACACTTTGATGGGAATGGAGACCCTGGATTTTTGCAGTTCTTTATTCTCCCCCTTTCTCCGTGCTACCACTGTTCCTTTATATGCTGGTCTTATTAGGATCTCAATAGATGGAATGGACATAGGACTCAAAGCACAGGTTTCCACAGAGATACTGGGACTTCACATAAGTCACACTATTGATGAGTCCCAGCACTTAGAACCTAGTGCCAAGGTCTCCATGTTATTGATTCAGACCTTCCAGAACATACACAGGCTTTCTCTGTGACAGTAAACTGCTATAACTATATCTTCAGAATTGTTCTGTATTTATCACAGGTCATGTGTACCTCTGATCGTAACAGTAGGCACCATCTAATGAATGCTTACAATGAGCTTTTGAAACATTGCTTATTTATAAGTTGGAAATTGCCTGTGAATTTGGGAATGTGTGCCAGCATTGAACTGACTAGACATGCTATATTGGACATGAGCCAACAGGGTTTTATTTTTTTATCGCTGTGTTTGACTGACACAAATTCCCTTGTGCTAAACCACTCAACTGTAGATACAGCAATCTTTTTCTTCCATTCCTTCCCATAATCTCAAAAGGGTGAAATTTGAACTGGAGGTAAGGTAGAGATAAAGAATGAATTTATAAACTAACAGGAACACGATGTGTCCTATCTATCTATTTATCTATCATATAGAATGTACTATATGTATTATATAAAATATAAAAATTATAAATATAATAATTATAGAAATTATGTATATATATATTATATATATATATATAACACACACATATATATATATATATAACATATATATAAAATTTCCTCCAAAAGGAGATTTTGGGCTGCAAGCAGCAGAAACCCACTCTAACTAGCTTATATAAAAATGGAATTTATTGGCTAACATACCTGAAAATCTAAGGGTGTACCAAGCACCCTCAACCTCAGAGCTACTAAAAAGGATTCTGAGTGACCCTTTTTGGTTTGGTTTCCAAGAAAATTCTGGTAAATATGGAATATCAGATCTCTTTATAATTCCAGTGAGAATTTTTATCAAACTATAATATATAACATGCACATATCATAAGAGTACAGATAGATGAATTTTCATAAACTAAACGCACCCTCATACCCAGCACCCAGATCATGAAACATTACGAACACCACAGAAGCCCTGCTGCATGCTCCCTTTCAGTCATTGTCCCTATTACCTTCCCCCTGTCAAAGACAACCACTGGGGCTTCCCTGGTGGCGCAGTGGTTGAGAGTCCGCCTGCTGATGCAGGGGACGCGGGTTCGTGCCCGTTCCGGGAGAATCCTGCGTGCCGCGGAGCGGCTGGGCCCGTGAGCCGTGGCCACTCAGCCTGCGCGTCCGGAGCCTGTGCTCCGCAAATGGGAGAGGCTACAACAGTGAGAGGCCCGCATAACGCAAGAAAAAAAATCTCTGTCCTTGAAGTTGTGAATGTCTTTGAAATGTAAACACCCCAGGAGAAAACGAAAATACTGCCTACAGAGACTGAAGAAAAAAAGGGGGTGAGGGAAATGCTTTTTAAAATATAGGCTGCTATAACAACTACTGAGCCCGTGTGCCACAACTACTGAAGCCCACCCGCCTAGAGCCCGTGCTCTGCAACAAGAGAAGCCACTGGAATGAGAAACCCACACGCAGCAACGAAGACCCAATGCAGCCAAAAAAAAAAAAAAAAAAAAGGCAACCACTGCCCTGACTTCTAACAACATTGATTAGTTTTGCCTATTTTAATATCTTATATAAAGGGAACAATACTATACACTGTCTTTTCTGTTTGGTTCTTTGCCCAACATTATGTTTCTAAGACTTATCCATATTATTGTTGTAGTCGTAAATTATTCATTCACATTTCTGCATAGAATTTCACTGTGTGAAATATCACAATGTATTTATCCATTCTGCTATTGATAGGTATTTGGGAAATTTCCATTTGGGGGCTACTATTTGCAGTGCTGCTACAAAACATGCTAGTGCATGTCTTTTGGTGAACACATGGATCCATTTCCCTTAGGTATATACCTAGGAACAGAATTGCTGCATCTTAGGGATTGCGTACGTTCAGCTTCTGTTTGGTATAACAGTTTTGCAAGAGGTTGTACCAATTTACACTCCCACCAGTGTTGTATGTGGATTCTGGTTGCTGCACATACTTTCCAAGCCTTGGTATTTTCCATCTTTTTCATTTTAGCCATTCTGGTGGGAGAGTAGAAATGTTAAATTAGGGCTTTAATTTGTAATTCCCTGCTGACTTATAAAGATGAATACTTATATATTTTTTAAAGTCTTTCATATTTCCCTCTTTTTCTTTTTCTTGACATTTTAATTTTTTTAATTTTATATTTGTTTTTTTAACATCTTTATTGGAGTATAATTGCTTTACAATGTTGTGTTAGTTTCTGCTGTGTAACAAAATGAATCAGCTATACATATACATATATCCCCATATCCCCTCCCTCTTCCATCTCCCTCCCACCCTACCTATCCCACCCTTCTAGGTGGTCACAAAGCACCAAGCTGATCTCCCTGTGCTATGCGGCTGCTGCCCACTAGCTATCTATTTTACGTTTGCTAGTGTATATATGCCAGTGCTACTCTCTCACTTCCTCCCAGCTTACCCTTCCCCTTCCCCATGTCCTCAAGTCCATTCTCTATGTCTGCACTTTATTCCTGTCCTGCCTCTAGGTTCTTCAGAACCTTTTTTTTTTTTTAGAATCCATATATGTGTGTTAGCATATGGTATTTGTTTTCCTCTTTCTGACTTACTTCACTCTGTATGACAGACTCTAGGTCCATCCACCTCACTACAACTAACTCAATTTCATTTCTTTTTATGGCTAAGTAATATTCCATTGGATATATGTGCCACATCTTCTTTATCCATTCATCTGTCAATGGACACTTAGGTTGCTTCCATGTCCTGGCTACTGTAAATAGAGCTGCAGTGAACATAGTGGTACATGACTCCTTTTGAATTACGGTTTTCTCAGGGTACATGCCCACTAGTGAGATTGCTGGGTCGTATTGTAACTCTATTTTTAGTTTTTTGAGGAACCTCCATACTGTTCTCCATAGTGGCTGTATCAATTTACATTCTCACCAACAGTGCCAGAGGGTTCCCTTTTCTCCACACCCTCTCTAGCATTTATTGTTTCTAGACTTTTTCATGATGGCCATTCTGACTGGTTTAAGGTAATATCACATTGTAGTTTTGATTTGCATTTCTCTAATGATTTGTGATGTTGAGCATCCTTTCATGTGTTTGCTGGCAATCTGTATATCTTCTTTGGAGAAATGTCTATGTAGGTCTTTGGCCCATTTTTGGATTGGATTGTTGGATTTTTTGATATTGAGCTGCATCTGCTGCTTGTACATTTTGGAGATTAATCTTTTGTCTGTTGCTTCATTTGCAAATATTTTCTCTGATTCTGAGGGTTTTCTTTTCGTCTTGTTTATGGTTTCCTTTGCTGTGCAAAAGCTTTTAAGTTTCATTAGGTCCCATTGGTTTATTTTTGTTTTTATTTCCATTTCTCTAGGAGAAATGTCATAGAGTGTTCTGCCTATGTTTTCCTATAAGAGCTTTATAGTGTCTGGCCTTACATTTACGTTTCTAATCCATTTTGAGTTTATGTTTATGTGTAGTGTGAGGGAGTTTTCTAATTTCATTCTTTAACATGTAGCTGTCCAGTTTTCCCAACACCACTTATTAAAGAGACTGTCTTTTCTCCATTGTATATCTTTGCCTCCTTTGTCATAGATTAGTTGGCCATAGGTGCGTGGGTTTACCTCTGGGCTTTCTATCCTGTTCCGTTGATCTATATTTCTGTTTTTGTGTCAGTACCATACTGTCTTGATTACTGTAGCTTTGTAGTATAGTCTGAAGTCAGGGAGTCTGATTCCTCCAGCTCCGTTTTTTCCACTCAAGACTGCTGTGGCTATTCAGGGTCTTTTGTGTCTCCATACAGATTTTAAGATTTTTTGTTCTAGTTCTATAAAATATGCCATTAGTAATTTGATAGGGATTGCATTGAATCTGTAGATTGCTTTAGGTAGTATAGTCATTTTCACAATATTGATTCTTCCAATCCAACAACACGGTATATCTCTCCATCTGTTGGTATCATTTTTAATTTCTTTCATCAGTGTCTTACAGTTTTCTGCATACAGGTCTTTTGTCTCTGTAGGTAGGTTTATTCCTCGGTATTTTATTCTTTTTGTTGCAGTGGTAAATGGGAGTGTTTCCTTAATTTCACTTTCAGATTTTTCATCATTAGTGTATAGGAATGCAAGAGATTTCTGTGCATTAATTTTGTATCCTGCAAATTTAACAAATTCATTCATTAGCTCTAGTAGTTTTCTGGTGCAATCTTTAGGTTTCTCTACGTATACTATCATGTCATCTGCAAACACTGATAGTTTTACTTCTTCTTTTCCAATTTGGATTCCTGTTATTTCTTTTTCTTCTCTGATTGCCATGGCTAGGACTTCCAAAACTATGTTAAATAATAGTGGTGAGAGTGCACATCCTCGTCTTGTTACTGATCTTAGAGGAAATGGTTTCAGTTTTTCACCATTGAGAATGATGTTTGCTGTAGGTTTGTCGTATATGGCCTTTATTATGTTGAGGTAGGTTCCCTCTATGCCCACTTTCTGGAGAGGTTTTATCATAAATGGGTGTTGAATTTTGTCAAAAGCTTATTACGCATCTATTGAGATGATCATATGGTTTTTATTCTTCAATTTGTTAATATGGTGTATCACATTGATTGATTTGCAGATATTGAAGAATCCTAGCATCCCTTTGATAAATCCCACTTGATCATGGTGTATGATCCTTTTAATGTGTTGTTGGATTCTGTTTGCTAGTATTTTGTTGAGGATTTTTGCATCTTTATTCATCAGTGATACTGGCCTGTAATTATCTTTTTTTGTAGTATCTTTGTCTGGTTTTTGTATCAGGGTGATGATGGCCTCATAGAATGAGTTTGGGAGTGTTCCTTACTCTGCACTTTTTTGGAAGAGTTTGAGAAGGATGGGTGTTAGCTCTTCTCTAAATGTTTGATAGAATTCACCTGTGAAGCCATCTGGTCCTGGACTTTTCTTTGTTGGAAGATTTTTAATCACAATTTTAATTTCATTTTTTGTGATGGGTCTGTTCATATTTTCTATTTCTTCCTGGTTCAGTCTTGGAAGCTTATACCTTTCTAAGAACATGTCCATTTCTTCCATGTTGTCCATTTTATTGGCATAGAGTTGCCTGTAGTAGTCTCTTAGGATGCTTTGTATTTCTGCCGTGTCTGTTGTAACTTCTCCTTTTACATTTCTAATTATATTGATTTGAGTCCTCTTCCTCTTTTTCTTGATGAGTCGGGCTAATCATTTATCAATTTTGTTTATCTTCTCAAAGAACCAGCTTTTAGTTTTATTGATCTTTGTTATTGTTTTCTTTGTTTCTATTTCATTTATTTCTGCTCTGAAATTTATGATTTCTTTCCTTCTGCTAACTTTGGGTTCTGTTTGTTCTTCCTTCTCTAGTTTCTTTAGGTATAATGTTAGATTGCTTATTTGAGATTTTTCTTGTTTCTTGAGGTAGGCTTGTATTGCTATAAACTTCCCTCTTAGACCTGCTTTTGCTGCATCCCACAGGTTTTCGATCATGATGTTTTTGTTGTCATTTGTCTCTAGGTATTTTTTGATTTCCTCTTTGATTTCTTCAGTGATCTCTTGGTTATTTGGTAATGTATTGTTTAGCCTCCATGTGTTTGTGTTTTCTACGTTATTTGCCTGTAATTGATGTCTAATCTCATAGCATTGTGGTCAGAAAAGATGCTTGATATGATTTCAGTTTTCTTAAATTTACGGAGGCTTGATGTGTGACCCAAGATCTGATCTATCCTGGAGAATGTTCTGTGTGCACTTGAGAAGAAAGTGTAATTTACTGTTTTTGGATGGAATGTCCTATAAATATCAATTAAATCTATCTGATCTATTGTGTCATTTAAAGCTTGTGTTTCCTTATTTATTCTCATTTTGGATGATCTGTCCACTGGTGTAAGTGAGGGGATAAAGTCCCACAATATTATTGTTACTGTTGATTTCCTCTTTTATAGCTGTTAGCAGTTGCCTTATATATTGAGGTGCTCCTGTGTTCGATGCGTATATATTTATATTTGTTGTATCTTCTTCTTGGCATGATCCCTTTATCATCATGTAGTGTCCTTCCTTGTCTCTTCTAACATTCTTTATTTTAAAGTCTATTTTATCCGATATGAGTATTGCTACTCCAGCTTTCTTTGATTTCCCTTTGCATGGAATATCTTTTTCCATCCCCTCACTTTCAGTCTGTATGTTTCCCTAGGTCTGAAGTGGGTCTCTTGTAGACAGCATATATATGGGTCTTGTTTTTGTATACATTCAGAGAGCCTGTGTCTTTTGGTTGGAGCATTTAATCCATTGACATTTAAGGTAATTATCGATATGTATGCTCCTATTACCATTTTCTTAATTGTTATGGGTTTGCTTTTGTAGGTCCTTTTTTTCTCTTGTGTTTCCCACTTAGAAAAGTTCCTTTAGCATTTGTTGTAGAGCTGATTTGGTGGTGCTGAATTCTCTTAGCATTTGCTTGTCTGTAAAGCTTTTATTTCTCCATCAAATCTGAATGAAATCCTTGCCAGGTAGAGTAATCCTGGTTGTAGGTTCTTCCCTTTCATCACTTTAAATATGTCATGCCACTCCCTTCTGGCTTGTAGAGTTTCTGCTGAGAAATCAGCTGTTACCTTTATGGGAGTTCCCTTGTATGTTATTTGTCATTTTTCCCTTGTTGCTTTTAATAATTTTTCTATGTTTTTAATTTTTGTCAATTTGATTACTACACGTCTCGGCATGTTTCTCCTTGGGTTTATCCTGCCTGGGACTATCTGTGATTCCTGGACTTAGTAAGCTATTTCCTTTCCCATGTTTGGGAAGTTTTTGACTGTAATCTCTTCAGATATTTTCTTGGGTCCTTTCTCTCTCTCTTCTCCTTCTGGCACCCCTAAAATGCGAATGTTGTTGTGTTTAATGTTGTCCTAGAGGTCTCTTAGGCTGTCTTCATTTCTTTTCATTCATTTTTCTTTATTCTGTTCTGCAGCAGTGAATTCCACCATTCTGTCTTCCAGGTCGCTTATCTGTTCTTCTGCCTCAGTTATTCTGCTATTGATTCCTTCTAGTGTATTTTTCATTTCAGTTATTGTATTGGTCATCTCTGTTTGTTCTTTAATTATTCTAGGTGTTTGTTCTTTAATTCTTTTAGGTCTTTGTTAAACATTTCTTGCATCTTCTTTATCTTTGCCTCCATTCTTTTTCCAAGGTCCTGGATCATCTTCACTATAAGTATTCTGAATTCTTTTTCTGGAAGGTTGCCTATCTCCACTTCATTTCGTTGTTTTTCTGGAGTTTTAACTTGTTCCTTCATCTGGTACATAGCCCTCTGCCTTTTCATCTTGTCTGTCTTTTTGTGAATGTGGTCTTTGTCCCAGAGCCTGCAGGATTGTAGTTCTTCCTGCTTCTTCTTTCTTCCCTCTCATCTTTAATTTCTTTCATCAGTGTCTTATAGTTTTCTGCATACAGGTCTTATATCTCCTTAGGTAGGTTTATTCCTAGGTATTTTATTCTTTTTGTTGCAATGGTAAATGGGAGTGTTTCCTTAATTTCTCTTTCAGATTTTTAATTATTAGTGTATAGGAATGCAAGAGATTTCTGTGCATTAATTTTGTATCCTCCTACTTAACCAAATTCATTGATTAGCTCTAGTAGTTTTCTGGTAGCATCTTTAGGATTCTCTATGTATAGTATTATGTCATCTGCAAACAGTGACATTTTAACTTTTTTTCCAATTTGGATTCCTGTTATTTCTTTTTCTTGTCTGATTGCTGTGGCTACAACTTCCAAAACTATGTTGAATAATAGTGGTGAGAATGGGCAACCTTGTCCTGTTCCTGATCTTAGTGGAAACGGTTTCAGTTTTTCACCATTGAGAACAATGTTGGCTGTGGGTTTGTCATAGATGGCCTTTATCATGCTGAGGTAAGTTCCCTCTGTGCCTACTTTCTGGAGGGATTTTATCATAAATGGGTGTTGAATTTGGTTGAAGCTTTTTCTGCATCTATTGAGATTATCATATGGTTTTTATCCTTCAATTTGTTAACATGGTGTATCACATTGATTGATTGGCGTATATTGAAGAATCTTTGCATTCCTGGGGTAAACCCCACTTGATCATGGTGTGTGATCCTTTTAATGTGCTGTTGGATTCTGTTTGCTAGTATTTTATTCAGGATTTTTGCATCTGTGTTCATCAGTGATATTGGCCTGTAGTGTTCTTTTTTTGTGACATCTTTGTCTGGTTTTGGTATCAGGGTGATGGTGGCCTCGTAGAATGAGTTTGGAAGTGTTCCTCCCTCTGGTATATTTTGGAAGAATTTGAGAAGGATACGTGTTAGCTCTTCTGTAAAGTTTTGATAGAATTCACTTGTGAAGCTATCTGATCCTGGGCTTTTGTTTGTTAGAAGATTTTTCATCACAGTTTCAATTTCAGTGCTTGTGATTGGTCTGTTTATATTTTCTGTTTCTTCCTGGTTCAGTCTTGGAAGGTTCTGCTCTTCTAAGAATTTGTTCCTTTCTTTCAGGTAGTCCATTTTATTGGCATATAATTGTTTGTACTAATCTCTTATGATCCTTTGTATTTCTGCAGTGTCAGTTGTTACTTCCCCTTTTTCATTTCTAATTCCGTTGATTTGAGTCTTCTCCCTTTTTTAATTTTAATTTTAATTTTTTGTGTGTGTGGTACGTGGTCCTCTCACTGTTGTGGCATCTCCCGTTGTGGAGCACAGGTTCCGGACGCGCAGGCTCAGCGGCCATGGCTCACGGGCCTATCCACTCCATGGCATGTGGGATCTTCCCTGACTCGGGCACGAACCCATGTCCCCTGAATCAGCCGGCGGACTCTCAACCACTGTGCCACCCGGGAAGCCCTCCTTTTTTTTATTGGTGAGTCTGGCTTATGGTTCATCAGTTTTGTTTGTCTTCTCAAAGAACAACCTTTTAGTTTTACTGCTCTTTCCTATCATTTCTTTCATTTCTTTTTCATTTATTTCTGATCTGATCTTTGTGATTTCCTTCCTTCTCCTAACTTTGGGGCTTTTTGTTCTTCTTTTTCTGATTGCTTTATATGTAAGGTTAGGTTGTTTATTTGAGATGTTTCTTTTTTCTTAAGGTAGGATTGTATTGCTATAAACTTCCCTCTTAGAACTGCTTTTGCCGCACCCCATAGGTTTGGGGTCGTCATGTTTTCATTGTCACTTGTTTCTAGGTATTTTTTAATTTCCTCTTTGATCTCTTGGTTATTGAGTAGTGTATTGTTTAGCCTCCATGTATTTGTATTTTTTACAGATTTTTTCTTGTAATTGATATGTAGTCTCATAGCATTGTCATTGGAAAAGACACTTGATACGATTTCTTAAATTTACCAAGGCTTGGTTTGTGACCCAAGATATGATCTATCCTGGAGAAAGTTCCATGAGCACTTGAGAAGAAAGTGTATTCTGTTGTTTTTGGATGGAATGTCCTATAAATATCAATTAAGTCCATCTTGTTTAATGTGTCATTTAAAGCCTGTGTTTCCTTATTTATTTTCATTTTGGATGATCTTTCCGTTGGTGAAAGTGGAGGGTTACAGTCCCCTAGTATGATTGTGTTACTGTCAATTTCTCCTTTTATGGCTGTTAGCATTTGCCTTATGTATTGAGGTGCTCCTATGTTGGGTGCATACATATTTACAACAGTTAAATTTTTTCTTGGATTGATCCCTTGATCATTATGTAGTGTCCTTCTTTGTCTCTTGTAATAGTCTTTATTTTAAAGTCTATTTTGTCTGATATGAGAATTGCTACTCCAGCTTTCTTTTGATTTCCATTTGCCTGGAATATCTTTTTCCATCCCTTCACTTTCAGTCTGTATGTGTCCCTAGGTCTCAAGTAGGTCTCTTGTAGATAGCATATATATGGGTTTGTTTTTGTATCCATGCAGCCAGTCTATGTCTTTTGGTTGGAGCATTTAAACCATTTACATTTAAAGTGATTATCGATATGTATGTTCCTATTACCATTTTCTAAATTGTTTTGGGTTTGTTTTTGTAGATCATTTTCTTCTCTTGTGTTTCCTGCTAGAGAAGTTCCTTTAGCATTTGTTGTAAATCTGGTTTGGTGGTACTGAATTCTCATAGCTTTTGCTTGTATGGAAAGGTTTTAATTTCTCCATAGAATGTGAATGAGATCCTTGCTGGGTAGAGTAATCTTGGTTTTAGGTTTTTCCTTTTCATCACTTTAAATATGTCCTGCCACTCCCTTCTGGCTTGCAGAGTTTCTGCTGAAAGATCTCCTGCTAACCTTATGGGGATTCTCTGGTATGTTATTTGTTGCTTTTCCCTTGCTGCTTTTAATATTTTTTCTTTGTATTTAATTTTTGATAGTTTGAGTAATTTGAGTCTTGGCATGTTTCTCCTTGGATTTATCCTGTATGGGACTCTCTGCACTTCCTGGACTTCACTGACTATTTCCTTTCCCATAGTAGGGAAGTTTTCAACTATAATGCCTTCAAATATTTTCTCAGTCCCTTTTTTTCTCTTCTTCTTCTAGGACCCCTGCAATTTGAATGTTGGTGCATTTAATGTTGTCTCAGGGGTGTCTGAGACTATCCTCAATTCTTTTCATTCTTTTTTCTTTACTCTGCGGTAGTTTTTTCCAGTATTTTATCTTCCTGGTCACTTATCCATCTTCTGCTCAGTTATTCTGCTATTGATTCCTTTTGGAGAAATTTCAATTTCATTTATTGTGCTGTTCATCATTGTTTGTTTTCTCTTTAGTTAGTTCTAGGTCCTTGTTAAACGTTTCTTGTATTTTCTCTGTTCTATTTCCAAAAATTTGGATCATCTTTACTATCATTACTCTGAATTCTTTTTCAGGTAGACTACCTATTTCCTCTTCATTTGTTTGGTCCATTGGGTTTTTGTTTTTGTTTTTTAACATCTTTATTGGAGTATAATTGCTTTACAATGGTATGTTAGTTTCAGCTTTACAACAAAATGAATCAGTTATATATATACATATGTTCCCATATCTCTGCCTGCTTGAGTCTCCTTCCCTCCCACCCTCCCTATCCCACCCCTCCAGGCGGTCACAAAGCACCGAGCTGATCTCCCTGTGCTATGTGGCTGCTTCCTACTAGCTATCTACCTTACGTTTGGTAATGTATATATGTCCATGCCTCTCTCTCACTTTGTCACAGTTTACCCTTCCCCCTCCCCATATCCTCAAGTCCATTCTCTAGTAAGTCTGTGTCTTTATTCCTGTTTCACCCCTAGGTTCTTCATGACATTTTTTTTCTTAAATTGCATATATATGTGTTAGCATATGGTATTTGTCTCTCTCTTTCTGACTTACTTCACTCTGTATGACAGACTCTAGGTCTATCCACCTCATTACAAATAGCTCAATTTCGTTTCTTTTTATGGCTGAGTAATATTCCATTGTATATATGTGCCACATCTTCTTTATCCATTCATCCGATGATGGACACTTAGGTTGTTTCCATCTCCGGGCTATTGTAAATAGAGCTGCAATGAACATTTTGGTACATGATTCTTTTTGAATTATGGTTTTCTCAGGGTATATGCCTAGTAGTGGGATTGCTGGGTCATATGGTAGTTCTATTTGTAGTTTTTTAAGGAACCTCCATACTGTTCTCCACAGTGGCTGTGTGCCCCTTATTCTGCTATGTATTTTTCTGTCTTCTCATTTTGCTTAACTTACTATATTTGGGGTGTCCTTTTTGCAGGCTGCAGGTTCATAGTTCCCATTGTTTTTGGTGTCTGCCCCCAGTGGGTAAGGTTGGTTCAGTGGGTTGTGTAGGCTTCCTGTTAGATGGGACTGGCTCCTGTGTTCTGGTGGTGAAGCTGTATCTTGTCTTTCTGGTGGGCAGGACCACATCTGGTGGTGTGTTTTGGGGTGTCTCTGACCTTATTATGATTTTAGGAAGCCTCTCTGCTAATGGGTGGGGTTGTCTTCCTGTCTTTCTAGTTGTTTAGCATGTGGTGCCCAGCACTGGCGCTTTCAGGTCTTTGAGTGGAGCTGGGTCTTAGCATTGTGACAGAGATCTCTGGGAGAGCTCTGGCCGATTAATATTATGTGGGTCCGGGAAGACTCTGGTGGTCCAAGGTCCTGAACTCAGCTCTCCCACCTCAGAAGCTCAGGCCTGACACCCCACTGGAGTACCAAGACCGTGTCAACCACACAGTTTGATCAGTAATGATAGTCCTAGCCTCTTGATTACTTGTCTTGTTTTTCCATTTCTGTGCAGGAGTAATGAGTTCTTCCAGCTGGGAGTGCCTCTGTTCCAAATCCTGCAGTGTTGCCTGTAAAATGTGAAGGTGATGTAGATGAGCTAAATTAGTCTTTCCTCAAAATTGACTCCATTAAGAATTACCTGGGGCTTCCCTGGTGGCGCAGTGGTTGAGAGTCCACCTGCCGATGCAGGGGACACGGGTTCGTGCCCCAGTCCAGGAAGATCCCACATGCCACGGAGCAGCTGGGCCCGTGAGCCATGGCTGCTGATCCTGCGCATCCAGAGCCTGTGCTCTGCAATGGGAGAGGCCACAACAGTGAGAGGCCCGCATACCACAAAAAAAAAAAAAAAAAAAGAATTACCTGCGTCACTTCAGAGTGAATGAATTAGATGGCTGGAGGAGGGCTGGAAATATGTCTGAAGGAAGGTTTTGGAGGCAACACCCCAATGTGTGTAGTGGATGGCGGGCAGGGGCACTGTCAAGATGAATACTTTTAAATATGCTTCTTAGATATTTGTATATCTCTTTTTTAGTAAGTCTTCTAGCCACTGTTCTATTAAGTGTCTTTTTCTTATTGATTTGTAGAAGTTCTTTATATATTCTGGATCTGTTTATTTGTGCTGTATAATTATTGCAAATATATTCTCCTACTTTATGGTTACTTTTTCATTCTTAATTATGTTTCTTGATGAACAAAGTTATCAGTTTTAATATAACCTAATTTATCAATTTTTTAAACTTTTGAGCTTAGTGGTTTTAATATCCTATTTAAGAAACCTTTGCAAACTAATTCAGTGATGTTTTATCATATCACAATGCTGTTTTAGGGGCCACAACTTCAGGTGCCTTATCAATAACAGGCATCAATTTGGGTTGATATTTTGGTAACTTTGGAAAGATCCCTGAGTTTTTGTTTCTGTGTAGAGTCCAGTAGCCAACATATATGTCTTGGGATGTTACATTTCAGTAAAATATTGTTTTCATCTTACTTTTTTTTGGAGGGTTATTTATTTATTTTTTTGTGGTACGCAGGCCTCTCACTGTTGTGGCCTCTCCCGTTGCTGAGCACAGGCTCCGGATGCGCAGGCTCAGCGGCCATGGCTCACAGGCCCAGCCGCTCTGCGGCATGTGGGATCTTCCTGGACTGGGGCACGAACCCGTGTCCCCTGCATCGGCAGGCAAACTCTCAACCACTGCGCCACCAGGGAAGCCCTGGAGGGTTATATTTTTAACCGTCAAATTGAGAAGAAAATTCAAAATGTTGTTTACTCGACTTTTTTGTTTTTCCAGAGACAGCTTGGCCTAAAGAAAAAAGCATCCATTTAGTGCAATGGCCTTTTGTCTGATGCTTTTTAGTAGCAAATTATCCACTCTCTTTGAGCCACAGTACTCTCTTCTGCAAAAGCTCTGGAATAATTTCTGCCAAGTCAGGAGTAATTTCTACCATGTCATGGTCCTCCTATGAAAATAATAACAACAACAGTAACAATAAGATGATACAGTATCTACAATGCACCAATACTTTGTGGAGTAGCTACCATACTTGGAGGATACACTGCCAAGAACTTTGGGAAGTAACAGTGAGTATGACATAGAATCTCAGGTTTACTGTCTACCAGGAGTGACAGAAAAGTATCACAAATGATTGAAATTTTTAATGGAGAAAGTTAATGCACCAGGGAGTAAGCTCATTTGTTTTTCTCTGGAGAAATGTTCTTTTTTTGTACAGCTCTTCCCAACAGCAAAAGACTTTATAGAGTTAAATGCAAATGATAAAACTAATACAGGACTTATAAAGCCAAATACATAAAATTTTCAGTAGTTGAATGCAAATCTTTAATCTGACACTAACACTTGATACTATGTACATATCTGTGGCTCTGTTTTGTTAGTTGCTGCTCAGCTATTTCTATATTTTCGAAGGCAAAATACTCTTTCAAAGCCTGCCATTGATTAAAACCATTTTGGGGGACTTCCGTGGTGATCCAGTGGTTAAGGCTCTGTGCTTCCAACGCAGGGGGCACAGGCTTGATCCCTGGTCCGGGAACTAAGATCCCACATGCTGCGTGGCACAGCCACACAAAAAAAAAAACATCTTGGAAAACCCTAAGCACTTCCGTGAAAGCCAGTTTACAAGGCCTATCAGAAAACCTGTCTGTTTATTGACGTTATTTTAACTAAAAGTGGCATTACCCTTCTTGGCATCAGACTTCACTTTGAAAGTCTTTAGACTGTGTCCGAAATCACAACCACCTTCCACAGAAGACTGTCATCAACTAGTTGTTTTCATAGACATACCCAGGGCAGAGCTATCAGAGTTAGCAAATAAGAATACAGGATTAAATTTGGATTTCAAATAAATAACCAACACTTTTTTAGTATAAGTATGTACCATGCGTATACTAAATTCAGATTTAACTGGGCACCTATATTTTAGTTAGTATCCCTACCCAGGTATTGAAGATAATTCTAGAAGAGGAGTTTCTGTAACTGCTTTGTGTAGTGGTGGCATTACAGGACTAAAATACAGTCTCTCAAGGCAACTACCTTAAAGGGGATAATCCTCATTTACACATCTAGATTATGAGATTTTTTTAAGGTTCACCTTATCTTATTGTCAGACTTCATAACGTTATAGCCAGGAAAGCACACATTAGGAGGTAACAAGCTACAAAAAGCATGTGGATTTCATTAGTATATGTTGTTTTTTATTGACCAATTTCTTAAATTTTAAAACAGACTACTTCCTGACAGCCTCTCTAAAATCAACCTATGCTTATTTAATGAGTCAGATCAACTTTTTTTTTTTAAGAAACCATTCTATTGAGGTAAGATTGGCATGTAAAAAGCTGTACATATTTAATGCATACAACTCAATGAGTTTGGTCAGATCAACTAGTTTTATTCAAGTATCTTAGGGAACAATGAATAAAACAAACAGAAAAGTTGTACTACCATAACAACAAATGAAAAGGGGAATTCCGCATTACAGATTGGCTTTAAGTTTGACCAGTTCCTGGTCTTAACTCTGTTTCCTCTAACTTCAGTGGTAAAGAAGCATGAGAATGTCTAAGGGAGTACCCCAGTGACTCATACCTTTGTTTACCCATCATCTGGTGATGGCAACTTGTCATTAAGAACCCAGCAGTAAAACACCACCAGCTTACAGAAATGAGAGGTCTGAGGCTGTGAGGTTTGAGGCATATGGCCAGGTATTTTGTATACTTTCAAGTATTTTAATAATGCTTATTAAAATATAGTCAGTGCTTCCTGACATAGTACACCTTCTATACTCAACATGAATGTGCTTTGAATCATTTTCTTTGTGCTTCCAGTAGTTTCCAGTTTTGTTTTTAAAAGCAAAAATTACTTTTCTTTTGTTGAATATTTATTTTACTTATTTATTTGGTTGCACCGGGTCTTAGTTGCAGAGGCTCCCTAGTTGTGGCTTGACAGCTTCTTCGTTGAGGCATGTGGGCTCCTCATTTGTGGCAGGCAGGCTCCTTAGTTGTGGCTCACGGGCTCCTTAGTTGTGACCTGCAAACTCTCAGTTGTGGCATGCATGTGGGATCCAGTTCTCTGACCAGGGATTGAACGCTGCATTGGGAACGCAGAGTCTTCACCACTGTGCTGCCAGGGAAGTCCCGAAAAGTTACTTTTCGATAGAACGCAATCAGTAGAAGAATTTGGCCAGACAGCAGGAAAGGCAATAAGGCATCTTTTCTCATTCTGTCAAAAGGAAATGTCTTTTAAAAACTTAGACTTCCTTTGATTAGCCAATTATTGTTTTTCAACAATCTTATCTTACTAATTACAAAGTGAGATGCCTAAAGTTGGAAGAAAGTTGAGAATTGTTACTGCTTTGGCAAATCTGAGTCTTGGCCTAAGGGTAGAAAGTAACTGAGATGTTAAAGTTGAAAGAATTGCTAAGAGGTTCAAAGCAAACAACCAAATGAAAAAGAAAAGAGAAGGAAACAATTATTAACTCTAAGAAAAGCAATAGGTTACATAAGAAAGTCAATTTCTTCTTAGTACACTATGTGCCTTGGTTGTGAATGATATTTATACAAAATACATGCGGAATTTTCTCTAACACAAATCATGATATAGTTCTACGAGGAAAATTGGAGACAAGATGTGTGTGTATATGTGTGTGAAGGTGGGGAAAGGAGGGACTTGATAAGGGTGCTAAGTCTTCAGTTTCCCTGGCAGGAAGGTAATAGAACATACTTAAACTATAAAACATCAGGAAATAGTTATAGTACATAGCTACTTAGAAATCTGGAGGTCAATACTAGAAGAAACAGCTAAAAAAACATAAAGCGGTTTTTCTGGAGAGTGAGAATCAAGGGTGAGGACACTTGTGGGAGCGGGTATTGCTGGCTTGGTGATAAGCCTTGTGATACCATTTGACTTTTTTACCCATATACACGTATTAGCTTAACAAAATTAAAACTTTCATAAAATCAAGGACCTCTCCTAAAACTAAACTAATATCAAAATTTTTAATAGTAATAAAACAAAAGGAGGAGATGATTGTTTGGGGGCAGGATATGGAATATATTCTTAGTTTCAAATAAATTCCACAAATAAATAAGACTTCAGGAACATGACCTGTTTATAAGGATGGGCCTTTCTACATTTCAAACTAACAATGGTATGAGATCTGCCTTGGGAGGTTCTAGAAACAGCCTGGCTTCCCCCACCTTGTCATCTTGTTCAATTCTTTCCTGTTTCATGTTGGGAGTGAACAGTATTACCTCTTGGAGGATTGCAATTCACCAGCCTTAACAAAGCTAATGTTTCTAGGTCCATCAAACTCAGTTTTCCTAGAAGTGAACATGGGACTGAACTTTTGAGGCCCAATGGCCCTTTTTGGATCTGAGAATGAGCTGGGAAACTCAAACCTCCTTCCTTTTTTTGCACTTTTCAAAGAGGTAAAGGGACTTGTGATGACGCTTAAGGGGGAGGACTTTTTCCAGATTAAGCAAATGGGGTGCCATGGAAAAAAAAAAGTCGGCAATACATTCAGCTTAGTGGGACTTTGCAAACTTCCAGAATTGTTCAATCTGACTTCAAATCTCTGGGGAAAAGAGAAAGTTCTTAGTCTACTAGGTTTATACTTGGGTTTAGGTTAGGTTGCAGGTGCTTTCCACTTGGCTAGCAAAATCCCTCCAACTGCTAGACTTTGAAAAGCAGCCAGGGCTGAGCTGGGAGCATTTCTCATGTTTGTGCTGGACCATGCTTCCCCCAGGAGCCAGTTATCCTTTGCCATCAAACACCCATTGGTCAGAGAAAGTTCCAACATAGCACCTGATCCAGGTGGCTGCCCTGAGGAGAAGAAAGGAGCAGAGGGGACACTCACAGAGCCAGTGAGCAGGGCTCTTGCCATGTAGGGAGACACTCCTTCCCTTCTGCCTTTACAAGAAGGGAAATTCTGGTGTGTTTGTTCTCTGCTATGGGCCCTTCTCCTCATCCTAGAAGCTGTGGGCCCATTCACTGCAGTAGTAGGATCGTTCTCTGCTAGTTCCGTCACAGAGAGGACTGGACTGGGACCTTTGCCTGAATCTCCAGTGACAGCAGCCCATGCCACATAGAGCTTGAGAGTCAAGGACAACCTTGTTTCTCTGGTACCACATTCATAAGACATTTCCCTTAGACATTTCCAGGTCTCAGAAACAGTAGAAGCACATCTTCACTTAAGCCTGAAATGCAAAAGTTGAATTACCTAGTAAATTAGAGACTGGGTATCTATTTTGAGATAGGTGTCTTTATAAAAAGCTTCACCATGGAACTTGGGCTATTAGACTGATTAAAATTCTACTTAAAATACATCTTTTTCAGACATGTATAGCACAGTAGTGCTAGGGCTGGGTATAAATGCTAAATTAAAAAATGCCCTCAACTATTTTTATGGATGATTTTCTGCTATTATAGAAATAATACTCATAAATCCTATCTCCACAACTAGAATATAAGATCCTTGAAGTCAAGGACTATATGACACATTTCTTTTTTTATCTCAATTCCTGACCTAGATCTTATACATACTAAATTCTCAATATATTCTGTGTGTTGATAATGACATTTACGAATACGTTCTTTTAGTTATACAAAATATTGAGGAATAGCCATCAAAAAATATGATTTAGATTAAGAGTATATTAGGTCTTTTTTTTCTTTTGTGCATATTCTGATTTTTCTACAATGACGGGGGTGGGTGAGAATCTCTGCCCTTAACAACATTCTTTCCCCTAAGAGGGCAAATGGGCCACAAATATATTTGAATGTAATAATAAAACATAAATAAAAATAATCAAAGGTAATTATTGAGCACTCACTATATGTCAGGAACTGCTTTAAGCTCTTTAAATGTGTTAGCTCATTTAATCCTAAAAATGATTCACCTAATCACAGCCATCTCAACATCATCTTAAGAAACATCCTGTGCTCAAAAACTGGGTTATTTCCTGATTTTATGCAAGCAGAGTAACATACTTACTGTATAATCCTATTAATCACCACATTATGTGTTATAAGTAGAGGTGCAAACAAACTAAGAAATTGTTTTTGTTTTTGTTTTTTTTTGGTTATTTTTGGCTGTGTTGGGTCTTCGTTGCTGTGCGCAGGCTTTCTCTAGTTGTGGCGAGCGAGCGCTGCTCTTTGTTGCCATGCGCGGGCTTCTCATTGTGGTGGCTTCTGTCATTGTGGAGCACAGGCTCTAGGTGCATGGGCTTCAGTAGTTGTGGTGCATGGGCTCAGTAGTTGTGACTTGTGGGTTCTAGAACGCAGGCTCAGTAGTTGTGGCACACGGGCTTATTTCCTCCGTGGCATGTGGAATCTTCCCAGACCAGGGATCAAACCCATGTCCCCTGCATTGTCAGGCAGATTCTTAACCACTGCGCCACCTGGGAAGTCCTGAAACTGTTTTTTTATGAGTAGAGATTTTGAAACTGAGAGTCTACTGGGTCTCACATCACTGCCTTGTGGCATAAAGAGGACTGACTCAGTAGATGAGAATTCTCCAAGTACCACACTGACTAATTCATCTTATAAGGCATGGAGTGATCACACATGCATTTAAAATGATTCTATTTAGGGGCTTCCCTGGTGGCGCAGTGGTTGAGAATCTGTGTGCCAATGCAGGGGACATGGGTTCAAGCCCTGGTCTGGGAGGATCCCACATGCTGTGGAGCAACTAGGCCCGTGTGCCACAACTGCTGAGCCTGCACATCTGGAGCCTGTGCTCCACAACAAGAGAGGCCGCAATAGTGAGAGGCTCGCGCACCGCGATGAAGAGTGGCCCCGCTTGCCACAACTAGAGAAAGCCCTCGCACAGAAACGAAGACCCAACACAGCCAAAAATAAATAAATAAAATACTGAATACATAACTACTTAAAAAAAAAAATCCTAGCTTTAAAAAAAAAAAAAAGATTCTATTTAAAGTAAAATACAGCCTGTAGTATACAGAGTTTTTGAGGTTGGTCTTCTAGCCCTGAGAATTCCCCCATCAGGTGGGCAGTGGAAGCTAGTTTACCCTACCCACGGTTCTCTAGTGTTTCCAAGGAAGCAAAAACCATGCATAATGAAAGCAAAGAGAAGTCCATGCAAATCCAGGGCCAACCCATCACCCCACCCAAACCAGAAAATCAGGAGCCTAATGCCATGGAATGTGCTGTGCCTCTCCCTCCCACCAGCCACCAGCTGGATGCAGGACTTCCTGATATGTTCCTGGAACTCAGGGAGGATGGAATTGGAAGAACAGGTCAGACCATCACTTCCATAAACTGGAGCAGTCACTGTAGTACAACAGAATTTATGTTAAAGAAAATAATGATGATAAAGAGTGCTAGTACTGAAAACCATTTCACTTATTTACTGTAGATCAGCCTCCTGACATTCTAGGACATTTCTGCCGTCAGGCCCAGAGTGAAGAACAGACACTAAAGAGGGAAGGAGTGGGAGTGACTAATGTTGACAGAAAGGAGAATTGGAATTTTGGAGCTGAGAAGTCCTAAGATCTTCCATTTCCCGAAGAGGAAACAGAGGCACAGAGAGACTCAGGGAGTTACCTAAGATCACACAGCATAGTCAGTACTACTGGAATCTAGAAGTCCAAAGCACACTGGACTTCTGGTTCAGTGTGCTTTCACCAGGGATATTCCTTTTTTATTTATTTATTTTTCTTTTTTTAATAAAACAATGAAACATTTCAAAAAACTTGGAAATTTTCGCAACAACAACAAAAATCACCCATAATCACAACTTTCCAATAACTATTATCATTTTTGTATATTTTCTTCGCATATGTCTTTATTTTCATATGTTTAACATTACCATAATCATTAACCATACATATTTCTGTTTTTTAAAACAAAAGAAAAAACATTTTCTTACAATTTCGGTAATTTTTATGTTCATTCCTATTTCATTATTGAATGCCTACATGCACCAGGTACTGTTCTAAATAAAACAATGTCCCTGTGCCACAGAACTAACGTTTTAGTGGGGTGGACATAAAACATATGAACAAGTAATATATGACGTTCCACCACCAATGATGATAATTTGTGCCTGAAAAAGGGTGAATTGTGGGGTGAATTCCCATAGGCTGAAAATGTAATTAACATTAATTTCAACAAAAAAAACACATTTTTTTCTTGAGCCTCCCTTTTATGTTAAAAACAACACCAAACCCATCAAAATAGACACAGGGATCTCATAAATAAATAATTAATTATCATAGGAGTTATGTCTGTGTTCACAAAGCATCCATGTGATACCCAGAGTTTATGTAATTAGATGTTTAATGCAAAAAAAGAAAAGATGAGTAATAAAGACTAAAAATATGGATGAAATGATGCACAGGATGAAATTATGCACAAGATGAATACCTCCATGAGTCCTTTTTTTTTTAACATCTTTATTGGAATATAATCACTTTACAATGGTGTGTTAGTTTCTGCTTTATAACAAAGTGAATCAGTTATACATATACATATGTTCCCATATCTCTTCCCTCTTGCGTCTCCCTCCCTCCCACCCTCCCTATCTCACCCCTCTAGGTGGTCACAAACCACCAAGCTGATCTCCCTGTGCTGTGCAGCTGCTTCCCACTAGCTATCTATTTTACGTTTGGTAGTGTATATATGTCCATGCCACTCTCTCACTTTGTCACAGCTTACCCTTCCCCCTCCCCATATCCTCAAGTCCATTCTCTAGTAGGTCTGTGTCTTTATTCCCCTCTTACCCCTAGGTTCTTCATGACCTTTTTTTTTTTCCTTAGATTCCATATATATGTGTTAGCATATGGTATTTGTTTTTCTCTTTCTGACTTACTTCACTCTGTATGACAGACTCTAGGTCCATCCTTTAAAAGGAGAAACTTAGGGCACCCCTCATCATATTCAAGACTGTAAGGATGATACACTGCTAAGTGTCCTCAGAAACTTCCTAAACCCCAGAAATCCAAATCCATCCTCCTAAATGTGAAGAATAACTCATAAGCTAAAGTGGCGGTATTAAATAAAACTGATTAAGTCTCTCTACCTGTGACTGACACAAGTGGCACCTTCAGTGGAATCCTATGGGACATAATTCATTTTCAATGTGGATATGAATTATCAAAGCAAAAAATGCACTGGACAGAGTTATAGAGCCGTGTAGCTGATAGGGTCTTGGTGCTTGGCCATGTGTCAAGCCTGAGCCTCTGAGCTGGGAGAGCCAAGTTCAGGACATTGGTCCACCAGAGACATCCCAGCCCCACTTAATAACAATCGGCGAGACCTCTCCCAGAGATCTCCATCTCAACACTAAGACTCCTCTCCACTCAACGACCAGCAAGCTCCAGTGCTGGACATCCCATGCCAAACAACTGGCAAGACAGGAACACAACCCTACCCATTAACAGAGAGGCTTCCGAAAATCATGATAAGTTCACAGATACCCCAAAACACACCACCAGATGTGGTCCTGCCCAGCAGAAAGACAAGATCCAGCCTCATTTACCAGAACACAGGCACCAGTCCCCTCTACCAGGAAGCCGACACAACCCACTGACCCAACCTTATCCACGGGGGGCAGACACCAAAAACAATGGGAATGATGAACCTGCAGCCTGCGAAAAGGAGATCCCAAACACAGTAAGTTAAGCAAAACGGGAAGACAGAGAAGTACACAGAATATGAAAGAGCAAGGTAAAACCCTACCAGACCAAAAAAATGAAGAGGATATAGTAGTCTACCTGAAAAAGAATTCAGAGTAATGATAGTAAAGATGATCCGAAATCTTGGAAATGGAATGGGGAAAGTATAACAAACGTTTAATAAGGACCTAGAAGAACTAAAGAGCAAACAAACAATGATGAACAACACAATACATGAAATAAAAAATTCTCTAGAAGGAATCAATAGCAGAATAACTGAGGCAGAAGAACGGATAGGTGACCAGGAAGATAAAATAGTGGAAATAACAACCACAGAGCAGAATAAAGGAAAAGAATGAGAAGAATTGAGGACAGTCTCAGACCCCTGGGACAACATTAAATGCACCAATATTCGAATTATAGGGGTCCCATAAGAAGAAGAGAAAAAAAACGGACTGAGAAAATATTTGAAGAGATTATAGTTGAAAACGCCCCTAATATGGGAAAGGAAATAGTCAGTGAAGTCCAGGAAGTGCAGAGAGTCCCATACAGGATAAATCCAAGGAGAAACACGAAAGACACATATTAATCAAACTATAAAAAATTAAATACAAAGAAAAAATATTAAAGGCAGCAAGGGAAAAGCAACAAATAACATACAAGAGAATCCCCATAAGGTTAGCAGCAGTTCTTTCAGCAGAAACTCTGCAAGCCAGTAGAGAGTAGCAGGACATATTTAAAGTGATGAAAAGGAAAAACCTACAACCAAGATTACTTTACCCACAAGGATCTCATTCAGATTCGATAGAGAAATTAAAACCTTTCCAGACAAGCAAAAGCTATGAGAATTCAGCACCACCAAACCAGCTTTACAACAAATGCTAAAGGAACTTCTCTAGGCAGGAAACACAAGAGAAGGAAATGACCTACCAAAACAAACCCAAAACAGTTAAGAAAATGGTAATAGGAACATACATATCGATAATTACTTTAAATGTAAATGGATTAAATGCTCCAACCAAAAGACATAGACTGGCTGAATGGATACAAAAATAAACCCATATATATGCTATCTACAAGAGACCCACTTGAGACCTAGGGACACATACAGACTGAAAGTGAGGGGATGGAAAAAGGTATTCCAGGCGAATGGAAATCAAAAGAAAGCTAGAGTAGCAATTCTCATATCAGACTAAATAGACTTTAAAATAAAGACTATTTATTACAAGAGACAAAGAAGGACACTACATAATGATCAAGGGATCAATCCAAGAAGAAGATTTAACAGTTGTAAATATGTATGCACCCAACATAGGAGCACCTCAATACATAAGGCAAATGCTAACAGCCATAAAAGGAGAAATAGATAGTAACACAATCATACTAGGGGACTGTAACCCCCCACTTTCACCAATGGACAGATTATCCAAAATGAAAATAAATAAGGAAACACAGGCTTTAAATGACACATTAAACAAGATGGACTTAGTTGATATTTATAGGACACTCCATCCAAAAACAACAGAATACACTTTCTTCTCAAGTGGAGAAGAACTTGAGAAGAACACGTTCTTCTCAACTCGAATGTTCCCATTGAACATTCTACAGGATAGGTGGTATCTTGGTTCACGAATCAAATCTTGGTAAATTTAAGAAAATTGAAATCGTATCAAGTATCTTTTCCAACCACAATGCCATGAGACAAGATATCAATTACAGGAAAAAATTCTGTAAAAAATACAAACACATGGAGGCTAAAACAATACACTACTCAATAACCAAGAGATTAAAGAGGAAATCAAAAAATACCTAGAAACAAGTGACAATGAAAACACGATGACCCAAAACCTATGGGGTGCACAGGGAAGAGGGAAGTTTATAGCAATACAATCCTACCTTAAGAAACAAGAAACATCTCAAATAAACAACCTAACCTTACACCTAAAGCAATTAAAGAAAGAAGAACAAGAAAACCCCAAAGTTAGCAGAAGGAAGGAAATCATAAAGATCAGATCAGAAATAAATGAAAAAGAGATGAAGGAAATGATAGCAAAGATCAGTAAAACTAAAAGCTGGTTCTTTGAGAAGATAAACAAAATTGATAAACCAGTAGCCAGACTCATCAAGAAAAAAAGGGAGAAGACTCAAATCAACAGGATTAGAAATGAAAGGGGGGAAGTAACAACTGACACTGCAGAAATACAAAGGATCATAAGAGATTAGTACAAACAATTATATGCCAATAAAATGGACTACCTGGAAGAAAGAGACAAATTCTTACAAAAACACAACCTTCTGATATAAACAGACCGATCACAAGCACTGAAATTGAAACTGGGATTAAAAATCTTCCAACAAACAAAAGCCCAGGACCAGATGGCTTCACAAGCGAATTCTATCAAACATTTAGAGAAGAGCTAACACCTATCCTTCTTAAGCTTTTCCAACACATAGCAGAGGTAAAAACACTCCGAAACTCATTCTACGAGGCCACCATCACCCTGATACCAAAACCAGACAAAGATGTCACCAAAAAAAACTATAGGCCAATATCACTGAAAAACATAGATGCAAAAATCCTCAATAAAATACTAGCAAACAGAATCCAACAGCACATTAAAAGGATCATACACCATGATCAAGTGGGGTTTATCCCAGGAATGCAAAGATTCTTCAATATACGCCAATCAATCAATGTGATACACCATGTTAACAAATTGAAGGATAAAAACCATATGATCATCTCAATTGATGCAGATAAAGCTTCGACAAAATTTAACACCCATTTATGATAAAAACCCTCCAGAAAGTAGGCATAGAGGGAACTTACCTCAGCATAATAAAGGCCATCTATGACAAACCCACAGCCAACATCGTTCTCAATGGTGAAAAACTGAAACCGTTTCCAGTAAGATCAGGAACAAGACACGGTTGCCCACTCTCACCACTATTATTCAACATAGTTTTGGAAGTTTTAGCCACAGCAATCAGAGAAGAAAAGGAAATAAAAGGAATCAAAATCAGATAAGACGTAAAACTGTAACTGTTTGCAGATGACATGACACTACACATAGAGAATCCTAAGGATGCTACCAGAAAACTACTAGAGCTAATCAATTAATTTGGTTAAGTAGCAGGATACAAAATTAATGCACAGAAATCTCATGCATTCCTATACACTAATAATTAAAAATCTGAAAGAGAAATTAAGGAAACACTCCCATTTACCACTGTAACAAAAAGAATAAAATAGCTAGGCATAAACCTACCTAAGGAGACAAAAGACCTGTATGCAGAAAACTATAAGACCCTGATGAAAGAAATTAAAGATGATACGAACAGATGGAGAGATACACCATGTTCTTGGTTTGGAAGAATCAACATTGTGAAAATGACTTTACTACCCAAAGCAATGTACAGATTCAGTGAAATCCCTATCAGACTACCAATGGCATTTTTCACTGAACTAGAACAAAAAGTCTCACAATTTGTATGGAAAAGCAAAAGACCCCAAATAGCCAAAGCAATCTTGAGAAAGAAAAACAGAACTGCAGGAATCAGGCTCTCTGAGTTCAGACTATACTACAAAGCTACAGTAATCAAGACAGTATGGTACTGGCATAAAAACAGAAATATAGATCAATGGAACAGGGTAGAAAGCCTGGAGACAAACACACGCACCTATGGTCACCTTATCCTTGATAAAGGAGGCAACAATATACAATGGAGAAAAGACAGCCTCTCTTCAATAAGTGGTGCTGGGAAAACTGGACAGCTACATGTAAAAGAATGACATTAGAACACTTCCTAACACCATGCACAAAAATAAACTCAAAATGGATTAAAGACCTAGATATAAGGACAGACAGTATCAAACTCTTAGAGGAAAACATAGGCAGAACACTCTATGACATAAATCACAGCAAGATCCTTTTTGACCCACCTTCTAGGGAAATGGAAATAAAAAACAAAACTAAACATATGGGACCTAATGAAACTTAAAAGCTGTTGCACAGCAAAGGAAACCATAGAAAAGACAAATAGACAACCCTCAGAATGGGAGAAAATATTTGCAAACGAAGCAACAGAGAAAGGATTAATCTCCAAAAAGTACAAGAAGCTAATGCAGCTCAATATCAAAAGCACAAACAACACAATCCAAAAATGGGCAGAAGTCCTAAATAGACATTTCTCCATAGAAGATATACAGATTGCCAACAAACACATGAAAGAATGCTCAACATCACTAATCATTAGAGAAATGCAAATCAAAACTTCATTGAGGTATTACCTCACACCAGTCAGAATGGCCATCATCAAAAAATCTACATACAATAAATGCTGGAGAGGGTGTGGAGAAAAGGGAATCCTCTTGCACTGTTGGTGGTAATGTAAATTGATACAGCCACTATGGAGAACAGTATGGAGGTTCCTTAAAAAAACTAAAACTAGAACTACCATTTGACCCAGCAATCCCACTACTGGGCATATACCCTGAGAGAACCATAATTCAAAAAGAGTCATGTACCACAATGTTCACTGCAGATCTATTTACAATAGCCAGGACATGGAAGCAACCTAAGTGTCCATCGACAGATGAGTGGATAAAGAAGATGTGGCACATATATACAGTGGAATATTACTCAGCCATAAAAAGAGACGAAACTGAGTTATTTCTTATGAGGTTGGTGGACCTAGAGTCTGTCATACAGAGTCAAGTAAGTCAGAAAGAGAAAAACAAATACCGGATGCTAACACGTAAATACGGAATCTATAAAAAGAAAATGGTTATGAAGACCCTAGGGGCGGGACAGGAATAAAGACGCAGACATAGAGAATGGACCTGAGGACACGGGAAGGGGGAAGGGTAAGCTGGGATGAAGTGAGAGAGTGGCATGGACTTATATATACTACCAAATGTAAAATAAATATTTAGTGGGAAGCAGCTGCATAGCACAGGGAGATCAGTTCGGTGCATTGTGACCACCTAGAGGGGTTGGATAGGGAGGGTGGGAGGGAGATGCAAGAGGGAGGAGATATGGGGATATATGTATATGTATAGCTGATTCACTTTGTTATAAAGCAGAAACTATTGTAAAGCAATTATACTCCAATAAAGATGTTAAAAGAAAAACCAAGCTGATTAAGTCTACTACTTGTAACACCACCTACCCCTACAACACAGTTCTCTCCAGGGACTAACCAGTATAATGGCAGGTAGTGATGTAATAGGGGGAAAAGTGTACATGTATGTATATATCATCTCCATATAAAAGAGGATAGGGGATGATGAGGAATAGGGATGGGGTGAGGAGAATCACATCTTATATAGAATAGTCAGAGAAAGAAGGTCTGACTGCTCAGAGGTGACATTTCAGCACAGCTGTGAATGACCTGAGAGAGTGAGCCATGGGACTATCTAGGAAAAGACCATGCTGGGAAGGAAAAAGTAAGTGCAAAGGCCATGTGGCAGAACTTGCTGGATGTGCTCAAAATATGGCAAGGAGGCTGGTGTGAGGGAGCCCAGTGAGGGAGGCAAGGTGGTAGGAGCTAATGGTGTCCAGGTGTTAGGTTAGGGAGGGCCTTGCTGGCTGTGCTCAAGACCTGAGTACTTTGGAAGTCAGTGGAAGATTTTGAGCAAGGAGTGACACAAACAGATTCATATGTGAAAAATAGACTGTAGGTCAGAGAGATAAATTAGGAGAATATCATGGGATTCAACTGAGAGAAGGAGGTAGGTTGGATCAGGGTTACAGTGATTCACACAGAGAAAAGTAGTTATGTTGAATATTTTAGTTGTATTTTGAATATATAGCCAACAGGATTTGCTTTGAGTTGGATGTGACCTATCAGAGAAAAAGAGGAATCAGTGCTATTAACAATAGCAACAGCTAACAGTTACCTAATGCATGGTCTGTGCCAGGCCCTGTTTCTATGCTTTACATATATTAATCACAACTGCAATAATACTTAATGTCTTTCTGGTGCCTTCTCTATGCCAGATTCTAAATGCTTTAACATACATCACTCACATCATCCTTATAACAGTCCCATAGGGTAGGCACTATTATTGTCTCCATTTTCAGATGAGAAAAATTGAGGCAGAGACGGGTTCAGTGGTTTGTGTAAGAGTGACCCAATAGGAAATGGTGGAGCTGAGCTTTGACCCCTGGCATTCTGGATGCAGGGTCGAGATTCCTAAATGCTGCACACAAGACCTCTTGTGACGGCAAGGTTTTGACCTGAGCAACTGGGTAGGTGGTGTTGTGATCAACTGAGACAGGAATATCTGGGGCCTATTAGACCTCCAACTGGAGCTGTTGTGTGGTCGTTGGATGTAAAGAATCTGAAGTTCAGGGGAGAAGCCAGGGCTGAATGATCAACATATATATGGCATTTAAGGCTAAGGGACCAGGTAGAGGAATAAAGTTCATTTGACGTCAATGTTAATTTGAATTCAAATTAAATGTCTGTTGGGTATCAGGTGTGGTACTAGGCACCAGACATACAGAGGTAAGGGAATCACAGAGTTCTTGCTCTTGAGAATGCATCAGGCAAGAAGGAAGAGAAAGAGGAGGAGGAAAGGGAGGAGGGAAAAATGAGGCAGAGCAGGAAGAATAAGGAGGAGCCATTAATGATATTGGCATGTGGGGTTTGCCGGAACCCAGCCTGGACACCCTATAAAAAAGCCGGATAATTGACAAGCCTCCGCCCAGTGACTCATCAAGTATGAGGGGAGAATAAAGGGTTTTTCAGGCATACTGGCTCTAAAAGAATTACCTCCCGTGGACTCTTTCTCAGGAAGCTTCTGGGTAGTGTGCGCAGCCCAGAAAAGGGAGTATACCAAAAAAGAAACCTGGGATTCAGGTAATAAGAGACCAACAGGATAAAGACTGGGGAAGTCCCTGGAGTCTGATACACTGAGATCCCAGGGCAACAAGTGTGCAGCAGGTCTGGAGATCAGTAAGTCCACAGTGATTACACGTTGTATTGAGACATATTGATGGAGATTTACACTCTTGGGGAAGAGTTTGGGAATTAGATGACTGGGGGAAGGAGGCAGGGGGTCTCTTTTTGTGAGTATGTAGATACTCCCTCAATCTCCCCGTCTTCAGTATAGAAGCCCAGCCACAGTTGTTGCCAGTGACCTCTGTCCACAGTCTCTCTGGGCTAACCTCTTCCACAAGTGAAACTTCAGTTTTCTGCTGGGGTGGGGAAGGGGCAGTTGCCCCCTGTGGGGGGCGGGAGGGAAGGCAAGGAATTGGGATAAAATTTCCTTATGTACACATTTCCACCAATTGTTTTCAGACCCCTCCCCATCAACTTCTCCCTCTTTAAGAATTATTGTTAAATCCTAACAAATCCTAATCCTTTGGTGGCCTCTGAGGCACAAATAAGCCTACTTCTGGGCCCTCCATACTGCTGGCTTGAATTTCAGCTTCGTCTGGTTTTTTAAGTAGGTTTCTAGTTATTCATCTGCTTTCCAGCTTCCAAAATTTTATCCTAGTTCTTTTATCTTTCACTCTATCTTTTATGGTTTATGCTGTTTTTATCCCACTACAATCAATTTTAGTGAGGTTTGGGAGGAAACAAAAGATAACTATATGTGTTCAGTCTGCCATGCTGTTTAAAAAGTAGTTTTCTTTTCAATTGTAAAATATTTGCATAGAGCTTAATGAATAATTATAAAGTGAACAGTCATTAACCAATACCCAAGTCAAGAAATAAAACCTTGCTAGCACCCTAAAAGCCCTCCAGGTGTCCCTTCCTGATGGCAACTAGCTACCTCTCCCCAGAGGTAACACTAGTCTGCCTCTGACTATTACAGCTTCCTTCTTTTTCTTTATGGTTTTACCACCCAAGTCTCCATTGTGAAACAACACAGTTTAGTTTGATCTGTTTTGGAATTTTATATGGAGTGAAAAGTGAATATTCTTTTGTGTTTGGCTTCTTTTACTCAGCTCTGTAAAATTCACTCATGTCATTGTTCACATCCATTTTGATTGGATGAGTATGCTCCAAACTATTTATCCGTGTTTCTGTGGATGTGCTTTTGGGTTGTTTCCAGTTTGGAGTGCGTCTCATTGCTGTGGACATTCTTGTACATACTCCTCAGTGCACTTGTACACAAGTTTCGTTTGGTACACAGCAGGGAGTGAACATTCTGGGTCACATTACGTGGATATCTTCATCTTTCTATTACCCATCATTTTCCAAAGTGCTTCTACCGTTATATGCAAGTTCCCAGTGCTTCTCGTTCTCGCCAACGCTTCATATCATTTGACTTTAGTTTTTGTCAATGTGGTGGCTGTGCAAACCTAACATGTATAGTGGGAATTATTTTGCTTTGTTTTCCATGTACTTGCCATCACTTTATCACCACGCTTTTTGAAAGGATTTCTGAAACTTTTTTCTCATGAAGGCCAGATCTGTAAGGCAGTCTGTTTGCTCCATTGTTATTTCTTGTAGCTGTTCCACGTGGAGCCTTCTGACCTCCTGCTCCCATCTGGACTAGCTGCTTACTCGTCCTCTTCCATCTGCTGTTTCTTGTCATCCTTCCTGCATTTTCTCCCTCTTTTTGTGGAGCACATTCTCAAGAAGCTTCATGAGA
>NW_006792108.1:1276760-1278730 GCF_000442215.2 Lipotes vexillifer | reverse complement strand
GTAGGGAATAACACTCTTGAGGCCTTGCCTATTTGAAAACATCTTTATCCTCCTCTCACTCTTGATTTGACAATTTGATTTGCTCTAGAATTTTAGGTTGGAAATAGTTTTCCTAAAAGAACTGTGAGGGTATTATTTTATTGTCTTCTAGCTTTCAATGTTGCTGTTGAGAAATCTCATGCCATCCTGGTATCTGATCTTTTTATGTGACTTTTTTTTTTCTCTCTGGAAGCATTTAGGATTGTCTATGTGGTTCTGGTGTTTCACAACGTTGGGTCTCAAGTGGGTCTTTTTAAATTCACTGTCTACACACAGTGAGAACTTTAGACCTGGAAGAATCACGTTCTTAAGATTTTTAGAAATTGTCTTGTATTTTCCTTTGAAAGTTTCGTTCTCTCCATTCTCTCTCTAGAATTCCTGTAATTGTGTTTTAGACTTCCAGGATTGAACCTCTAAATCTCTTTTCTTTTAGCTTCTTTTTTTCATCTCTCTGTATTTTTTGTTCTGCTTTATAAAAGCTTTTCTCAGCTTTACCTTTTAAGTCTTCCACTAATTGTTCATTTCTGTTCCTTATTTTTTAATTTCCAGGAGCTCCTTCTTATTCCCTAAATGTGATATTTTAACAGCAAACTCTTCACATTTTATAAATATGGAATTTCCCTTGTTTTCTCAGGAAATGATAACTCTAGCTTTTTTTTTTTTCTTTTAAAGGTTTTCCTCTGTTTTCTTAATGTTTCATTCCCAGTTTGTTTTGGTCTCTGTCTTTTAGGTGAAAGGTTTTCCCAAACAGATAGTGATCCCCGGCTGTTCATTCAATTAAGGAGAGAAGCACCACAAACTAATCAGAAACTGTGTGGAGGCTGGGCTTGTGGATGAAAGGGTCTCACTTTAGGATGATCATGTGAGGGTCCTGTCTTTTGTTTTTTTTTCTTTTTTGCGGTACGTGGGCCTCTCACTGTTGTGGCCTCTCCCGCTGCGGAGCACAGGCTCCGGACGCGCAGGCTCAGCGGCCATGGCTCACGGGCCCAGCCGCTCCGCGGCATGTGGCATCTTCCCGGACCAGGGCACGAACCCGCGTCCTCTGCATCGGCAGGCGGACTCTCAACCACTGCGCCACCAGGGAAGCCCGGTCCTGGCTTTTTATAGAACCCCTAAATGCCAGTGTTCTCTTGGGCTGGTTGATTTCTCCAGAAAGGAATCCTCTCCAGTCCTGCCTGAGAGAGTATAAAAATCTGGCAGTCAGCATGCTGGGATCCAAATAGTGGAAAGGATGGGGAGGGTGTCTCATCATTCTTTAGGCAAACATTTTCTAATCCCTGTTTTCTAGGAAAACACCTCACTCCAGGCCTTAGCTGTGACTGGTTCCTCAGCCAGAGGTTCTTCAGTTTAACCTTTCCAGGAAGGGTATTTTTAGTTTTCTGACAAGAAAATGGAGAGGGAGTTACCTGTCTGCCCAGAAAAGCCTTCTAGTTTTTCATTCTATCTCCCATCCTTACCTTTAAAGGTATAAGGCACCTCTGTTTCTGACTCTTCCTGGGGGCTACTGTGCTACAATCTGTTTTGTTCTTGTTGGCCTCCTTCCCTTAAGGTAGTTAATAGGTGAAGAAAGCTAAAACCCAAGTCAATTTCCACTTGTTTATCTGCATTCATTCTTTCAAAATTGTCCTAAATCTTTCATTGGCAGTCATATCTTCTCACCTTCTCTTTGTTTATTGTTTTTTTAAATTCCTTTGATGCCATTTTAGTCACCTTAGTGCTGTTTCAGGAAGTAGTGGAGTATATGTGCAAAAGCAACATATTGTTGACATCGTTCCTCCTTTGTGTTTAACTTTCTATATCCAAAAGAGGAGTTGAGATTGCTTGCAATAAAAGATACATAGGGGCCTCCCTGGTGGCGCAGTGGTTGGGAGTCCGCCTGCCGATGCAGGGGACACGGGTTCGTGCCCCGGTCCGGGAAGATCCCACCTGCT
>NW_006792108.1:1257359-1276733 GCF_000442215.2 Lipotes vexillifer | reverse complement strand
GGCCCGTGAGCCATGGCCGCTGAGCCTGCGCGTCCGGAGCCTGTGCTCCGCAGCGGGAGAGGCCCACGTACCGCAAAAAAAAAAAAAAAAAAAAAAGATACATAGGCAAAAAAGATTGAAATCTGGGGAAAACAACAGAAGTCAAGGAGCAAAAGAAGGGAAATATCTGTGCCAGAAAACCAGGCTAAGGATGTGGGCTGTGATAGCACAAAAGTTGGCCTTACTGAGCTACCATAGCAGTTCTGCTAAAAACAGAAACATAAGGTGTTTCATAGCCCTCATTCCCTAACAGGAAGCACACTAGGGCATCAGATAAAACTCCTCCTACTAAATGTATTGAGCTGGTTGATCCCATTACCTAATAAAGTACCTAATACTGCAACTCAGAATTGATTATACTGAGTTGGTTAGAGTGAGATTCAGATAAAAAAACAAAATAAAAGACCTGTGAGAGTAGTTCTGAGTCATTTACACGTCTCCCAACTCAAGCCCTGTGGTGACCCTGTGGATGATGAATGTCACCTGCCACATCAGTAAACAAAGGATGTAGTAAGTCATCTGTCACTGAAGCCACCCCCAACCGTGCACCCTGAGGGGATTCAGGATGGAGGAAAACAGGATACTGGCCCTAGATAGTTAAGGTGTATACCAAAGGAATGATTTCAGTAAGCCCAGACTCTTGCATCTTCCCATATATAGAAAAGCACTAAATGCTTTTTAAATGCTTTTAAACTTGGGATGTCTGGTTTTCTTTAAATAACAGTAATCTTTTGATGTTCTGACTACTTGGTTTTTGTTGCAAAGACTCCTATATATCCTGGTTCCTCCCTTACCTCTTCAGAGCAGTTCCTCAGAGCTATCTGAGAGACTATCTCCCAGGCTTAAGTCCTCAGTACGTCCGCTGAATAAAACATAATTCTCAACTTTCAGGTTGTGCATTTTTTTTAGTCGACAACACTGACTCCTGTACTGCTTTAAATTCCCAACTTTACTCAGTGTTCCTAGGTGGAAGTGTAACGGAGCAGGACACTGTGGGGCCTTCCCAGGACAGGCCTTTCCCCCATATCCTCTGCCTTAGCTCCTCTCCAAAGTACCTAGATAACAGTATTTGATGCACATTTCCTGAGTTGTTTTACAGATGTGAAACGCCCCCTCACCAAATGGAAGATGTTAACTACTTGATGACCATAAGCCCATAGCCCCAGGCCTCCTGGAGCCTAAGGACTGATAATGTGAACCCCTGTGATACCACCCTGTTCCCTCACCATCAGCTAATCAGAGAATTGTGCATGAGCTGATCACATACCCTGTGATGCCCCGCCCCTCCCCCCCAACCTGGCTTTTAAAAATGCTTTGCCGAAACCCTTCAGGGAGCTCGGGGCTTTTTAGGGCATGAGCCACCGGTCTCCTTGCTTGGCCCTGCAATAAACCTTTCTTTGCTCCAAACTACAACGTTTTGGTTTGTTTGGCCTCACTGTGCGTAGGGCACACAAACTTGCGCTAACAATTTTGGCGAAGCCAGCCGAGGAGTCTGTGCCCATGGCAGGTCGACCCCAGCAGGGGGCAGCCCCTTCCCTGAGCCTCCAGCAGCTGCCAGAGCCCATTTCTCTCAGGAAATCTTGGAGGCACTGTCGCCAACAGGCGCCGGCTGCCCATGGCACAAGGCTGTTTGGAGCCGAGAAATGTCTGGAGCCGTGGTCCACATTCGGTGTCATTGGGTGAGTCACTCCAGCTTGCGCAGGCTGGGAATTCTCTCCACTGCATCTGGGCTGCTTCCCTTGCGGGAAGTGAGCCACTGGGTCCACTTTCTTTTGAGAGCTGGGCCAATCTGTTTGGAGGCCTCTGTCTGGGAGTGGAAGCAGAATTTTAGACTATACCTCTTCAGATTTTCTGTCTTTGTGACCGTAGCTTAGTTGTTTGTGGTTTTGTGTGTATCATTTTGGGGTGAGCCACTCATGGTCCATTCTCTTTCAGGAGCAAGGCTGCTCTGGAGCCTCCGTCTGGGAATGAAAGTGGAATTTCTGGACCATGCTTCATCTGATCCTTTTTTTGTGGGACCATATGTTTGTGTGTTAGTACTTGCATTGACCAGTTGAGACGTCTTTGGAGAATAATGGGGTTCGTGTGTGGTGACACCAGGGTATCCTTCCCTGTTGCATTAATTTCACCTGAGGCAGAGCATTGGTTGGGATTTTCCCTTTTGAACTAGCCTTGGTCATTCATTCAGCTTCATCTCCGATGGGGCATTGGTTGGGGTTCTCTCCTTTTGGAATGATGGGGCATCTGTTGGGAATCTTCCTTTTGGGGCTAGGGAACTGTGACCCTGAGAGACTGATTTGAATTGCTGTTTGCTTGATATTTGATAACACTGGCCATGAGTAATTAAGTATGTATGATCAGAGCTCTGGTCCATCTTACAGTCCCCTGGGGTATATTTGCAAAACTAGGAGATCTTTAGCTATGCTCCCTAAATGAAAGAAAATGCCTCAATACTCTCTGAGATCTGGAGAGCCAAAGCCCTTAACAGCTCGGCTATTACAACAAAGTTGGTCTTTGGCAATTGCTTTTATCTTGGGGGTGTGTGTGTGTATGTGAATGAGTGTCTTGGTACCTGAGTTCAAATCTCTTTTTCTCTTCCTGGTTTTGGTGAAAGTGGGGCATGCGAATGTGAGCAGATGATATGTATTATTGTCTATTACTGTTATTTGTTTAAACTGAAGTGGATATTTGGGAACTGGAAAAAAAAAGAAAGTTCCCTGAAAATAGCCCAAGATGGCTAGGTTTTGTATAAGTAATTAAAGGAGGAATTTGCATTTCTCTTCCTGTGCCTTTGAGTTGTAAATGATCTATCTGGGATCTCTGGAGTTTATCTAATCAAACTATATTGCTTGGAACTGAAGAAAAAAAGGGATGCAGGAATAACATTAAAAAAAAAACAACCCTCAAAACTGCTAGGAATGCTCCCTCAGCCAAACTTTAATTCATAAGTTTCATAAGGGATCATCAAGAGCAAATAGTAAAGCCTTAGTCATCTGAGCAAGCAACTTTAATGTATTCCAACTGTTCTTTGTAAGCTAGTAAGTTTGTATTGTAATACCCCATTTATAACTGAGTTTTTTTAAGTGACGCTATGAGATCTCTAGTATTGTTTGTTTATATGTCTGTGTACACATTATACATATGAGATATCTCTGCCTTTGGAAAGTATTATCAAAATTGAATTTGTAGGGCTTCTCTGGTGGCGCAGTGGTTGAGGGTCCGCCTGCCGATACAGGGAACACGGGTTGCTGCCCCGGTCCAGGAAGATCCCACATGCCGCGGAGCGGCTGGGCCCGTGGGCCATGGCCACTGAGCCTGCGCGTCCGGAGCCTGTGCTCCGCAACAGGAGAGGCCACAACAGTGAGAGGCCCGCGTACCGCAAAACAAAACAAAACAAAACTGAATTTGTAAAGAGCTCTATTTAATTGACTTTAAGTGCTTACAAAGTAAATATAAAAGAAGCTAGACAAAATGAGTTTCAAGTTCACATGAACAGGGAAATACTCTATTAAGTTAATACCCGATATTAAGGTTAGTTTAAGTTTGTTGATCTAATTAATATAGATGTGTCTTTAGAGTCATCAACATTAAGTATAATACGTTTACTGCACCTAGGTTTAATAGAAGTTAAATGAAATCTTGTTATATCTGTTGCAAATCTGTCAGCAAGAAAAATAACTTGGTATGATGATTTCAAGATCCAATTAGGTCACTCTCAGGTTTCCAAACTTCACTTTTAGAAATTCTTGGGAAATTCTTTTATTTATTTATTTTTTTTGAGTGGCTTAAAAGAACAAACATTTATTATCTTACAGTTCTGCAGGTCAGAAGTCTGACATGGGTCTTACTGGGTTAAAATCAGGGTGTTGTTACAGCTGCTCCTCTTATCCAGAGAACCTGTTGTCTTGCCCTTTCCAGCTCCTAGGGGCAGCATGTATTCCTTGGCTCGTGGCTTTTTCCTCCATCTTGAAAGCAGGCAAAAATCTTAATGCCGACAAGCACGGTAAAGTAGGGTCAATACAACAGCATGTTCAGCATTTTTTTTTAGGCAACAAACAGTGCTGGGTTCTGGGGATTTATGACGATGAGCAAGCCCAGTCCCTTTTCCCAAGGAGCTTATTTTACTCTCACCGGAGATAACAAAATGGCATAGATGTTTGATAGAGGAGGCACCTTTCAGAGCATCTCACCAGCTCACCACATCCCAGTGGGGAAACTAGTCCCCCTTCCCCACTCTCAGGGTGAATCTGTGCAGCCACAATGGGAACCCTGCCCTTCTGGCCACCGCTGATGGGATTGGGGTCCAGAGACATGGGACCCAAGCTGCACCAATCAGATTTCCTCTCCAAGGGATTGAGAATTAAGATTCAAAGGTGCTAATCAACCTCCGTTGTTTACTGAATTAAGGGCATATAAGCACTGGCTTGGACATTTCTGGCCCTATCGCTGTGGCAGTGCAGAGAAAACCCATCTGGAGAGAGAGGGGAAAATGAAGCAGGTATGTAGAGTGGCTTTCTAGTTCCTGCTTTTGGACTCATGGAATCTATGAGATTATCCTGCATTAATAGCCTTGATTAAAACGACTACAAGACCATACCAGTATGAAGGCCAAAAATGCAGTACAAACATGGTAAAAGCGCTCAAGGCAGGGAGAGAGTACATCTGGTTGTGGGCTGGTAGGATTAGGAATAGTGAAATATTTCATGAAGAATGTTGAAAATTGAGTCCACCTTTAATGATGGGTGAGACTCTATCACCCATCTCACCCAGGAGGAGGTGGGGGTGAGAGCATTTATACAGAACCATAGATGGGAGAGAAAACTAGGGGGGAGGCATGTGCCAAGGTGAGTGGGGATGGTTGTCTTCTTGTGAAGGTTTGAGTTCCTCGCATGAGCTATGACCCATGTCAGCGCATTCTAGGTCCTTTTTCCACTTGAGCATAATTACCAGCAAGTGTCAGTCTGTTCCCATTGACCTCCCTAGCTACTCTGCTTTAAAAAAAATTAAAGAGGCCATTCAGAAAAACTCCTATATTTCTACAGAAGACAAAAAGGTGTGTGAAGCAACTAATAATACAGTGCTGTGATTTTCAATATAAATTTCTCATTTCCTTGTTTCAGGATAAATGGTAAATAAACATGTTCCCAGCAGTGCGAGGTGAGTAATAGGAACACCAAACATCATTTCACTCCAAGGAAACCTGTTTGGCTCTGTTGGCCATCTATATCTAGGGCCTTCAGATGTAGCAGGCCACCAATTTTCAGGGCCACCAATTACTTTTCTGGGGAAAAAGTTTATTTTGCCAAATTTTAAAAACATACCATAAATGGGACTGGGGAAAAGGTGTAATATAAACCTATTGTGGTTTAAGTTGCTATTTTTCACAAAATATTAAATGTGAATATACTTCTAAAACCTGAATAAACTGTGCAGTTATAAGGCATTGCATGAATAAGCTTATTATGTATTTTTATATGTTTATAAGTACACTGATTAGTGAGAGGTATAAAAGTGAACTCCGTAGGAAAGCTCTGGAGAGAAACAAAAAATGTGAGACCTTCTACCCTATAGCTAATACTATTTACGTTATTTAGGGAGGGATCTGGTTTATAAACTAAAGTAACTTTTAGGCAACAAGCCAAGGATGTTTTAAACTTGAAGGCAGCTCATGTAACTTTCTTAACTGCTGACTTGTTAATAATTTTAAATATTGTTCCCAAACCAATCTTTTTTTTTTTTAATTTATTTATTTTTTGGCTGCATTTCGTTGCTACGCGCAGGCTTTCTCTAGTTGCAGCGAGCGGGGGGCTACTCTTCGTTGCGGTGTATGGGCTTCTCATTGCAGTGGCTTCTCTTTGTTGTGGTTCACAGGCTCTAGGCACGTGGGCTTCAGCAGTTGCAGCACGCGGGCTCAGTAGTTGTGGCTCGTGGGCTCTAGAGTGAAGGCTCAGTAGTTGTGGTGCACGGGCTTAGTTGCTCCGCGGCATGTGGGATCTTCCCGGACCAGAGCTTGAACCCGTGTCCCCTGCATTGGCAGGCAGATTCTTAACCACTGTACCACCAGGGAAGTCCCCCAAACCAATCTTTATCATAGCCTTGTATTTAGGATTTCTGTGAGCTTGAAATCCTGTCCTTCCTTCACCAAGTGTCTGACACAAATATAATCCCATTACAATGGATGTCATTGCAACATTTTGTGTATCACAGGAAGTGTTTCCTATTACAGCCATGACTCTTACTTAAAAGAATGTAGTCTGTGTAACAAGACAGTTGGGGATAGTGCCTGTACCTAATCTTAATGAGCTTTGACTTTACAACATCCTGTGTGCTAAGTGTGTTCCTAAAATCAATGCACGTTGATTATAAAGCCAGCAGATCACGTGTCAAAATGCACTTGAGAAATGCTTTCTTCAAGGGCTGTGAGCGACTGAGTAAGGGGTAGCCCGCTGTGACCGGGTACCGCAGCGTCCCTCTGTGTCCCCCATTCTGAGTCAGCCACTTCACTCGCGCTCCTGTCTGCTTCTGTGTGGCCCTAGTGTTAGGGGTCTTCTGAGTGGTTTCTTGAGGAGAGAATAGCTGTTTGTCAAAACAAAAGGAAAAACCAGAGACTATCAACTTTAAGTAGAGAAGGGTAAGGTAGGAACTAGTCATTGGCACAGCTGATTTGTGTTTTTAAACCTGAGGACTTCTAACTTTGTCAGCTAAGGAGGACCCATGGGGAAATAATAAAAATTCCTGGGAAACTCTGAGAAAGAAGTTTGTTTGGTGAAGGTTGTGGTTAAGTTAGATGTGGCAGAGACTGCTGGCCATCCCCCAGTGTCTATTCTCCTCTTCTTTAGAAGTAGAGCCCCCAAATTTAGTTTGGCCCATGCCCCCTTAGCACAAAGACTTCATTTCCCAGTCTCTCTGGAAACTAGATGTGACCATGTGACTAAGTTCTATTCAATGAGATATAAGTGGAACTGTCACATAAAATTGATGGGAAATGTCCTTGAAGGATGTGGACATACCCTAAGCAGCCCTTTCCTTCCTCTTGCTGAGATGGAAATCAAATCTGAGGATGGTAGAACTGTAAGAGAGGAGTTTGGATCCCAAATCATTTCATGTAACCTCACCCCTCTCCCCACCTCAATCCTCAGCTACTTATCTTTGGACATCTTTAAGTGTGAAAGAGAAGTAAACATTTATCTTGCTTACACCATCGTTATTTTGGTTCCTGTCGTTCTCAGCCAAATGCAATATTAATTGATAAAATGGGTAAAGAAAACATAATGATAAAGATAACTGCTGTAGGTCTAAATGTAGCTTTAAAATAAAAAGTAGTTCCTGATGTAGCTTCACTCATTTTTCCTCCAAAAGGTCTATGAAACACAGAAAAAAGATGAAATTTGCCACATTAAAAACCAAAACTGAGTCAATTTATTTGAGAGAATTTCCTAATAATCCCTTCCTTTGTCTATTCACATATTCAACAAATATTTTTTAAAATAACTCCCATGTACCAGGTTTTAGACCCAGGGAGTATAGTGATGAACAAAAGAGAGAGAAAGTCCCTGCCTTCATGGGGCTTCTATTCCAGTGGGAGAAGACAGACTACAAACAAGATAAACAAAGAACTATGTCAGATTGTATTTGTATGTTAAAAAACAAAAACAAAAAAAACAAAACAAGGTAAGGGAGTCGAAAGCGATAGATGGAATGGGCAGGGAAGGTTTTTGGAGGAGATGGCATTTGACCTGAATGAAGTGAAGGTTGGAGTCATGGTGATATCTGGAAGAAGAGCATTCAAGGCAGAGGATGCAACACATGCAAAGGCTCTGAGACAGAAACAGGCTTGGCATGTTCCAGGAACAGTGAGAAGATAATGTGGCTGGAGTAGAGTAAATGGAGAAAAGAAGTGGTAGGAAAAGATGTCTGAGAGCTGGTCAAGGGCCAGAAAATGTAGGATGAATTGCTAGGAAGTCACATTTAACTGGACTAAAAACATGCATCGTGGTCCATTTTGAAAAGGAAGTGTCTCCCTAAAAGTAGGTGGTTAGACCTCTTGTCCTCCCCACAACTGCTACTACTATGCTGGGTTCAAAGTCATAACATCTCCCATCATCAGAGAATTGGACAGCCAGCCCTCTGTTGTCTGGGTGTTTTCCACCAAAATGCCTCTCTTTCCATACAGTCAGAGGCCATCATCTCCAGAGAACATATCATCTCACTTAATCCTTTGGCAGGACGCTAATGGGGGTAGAGTACACTGGCAGCGCACAGTGAATCTTGGGAGGGGTCGTAAAGCACTATAGTTTGTGTGGAGATGGAAGAACCCCAGATGTAGTGGATGCTATCACTTTTATAGTGCTGTTTCATGGTGAGAGTTTGAGCTCCAGGTGGTGACAGTAGGAGAAAATACTGTCTCTGTCCAAGAGAGTCATAATATTATAGTGCAAACATAGTAAATTTCACACAGTTGGGACATAATTCCAAACCATGTAGTTGTTTAAATAATTAAATTACTTGGATTTAGCTTATATTTCCTTCTTTATTTCCTTTCAAAAGTGTTATACACATAACGTCAGTTTACAAAAAAAGTAGTCTGATATAGCTTTCTTCACGTACTAGGCTGCGCTAAATGCATTCTGTGGATTGTTTACCAAGGGTCAACTGGTAAATTATAAAGATGTATGAAGATGAACAAGGATGGCTTGAAATACACCTATGCCAGGGCTTATTTGGCCAGAGGGCCTCTTTTAGAAGGAAAAACCTGAGGATCCCATTGCTTTACAGGCATGACTCGTGTTAGTAATATTTCAAGGCAAGCCACTTAAAATACTGAGTGCTACTACCGGAAATGATCTTGTCTTCCATATGCTTTCAGGTATCTTCATTTAGGTGTACATATTTGTGCCTACATTTAACATGTGTCTACATTTGTACTCTACAAAGGTATAGCATTGTGATTAAGAGAACAAATTCTGTAACAGACCTGGATTAAAAATCTTAATCTCTACCGTTTCCTTGGGAAAGTGTTTTGGCCAGCTTCCTTATTTGAAAAATGGAGATGATTTCTATATCAAGGGTAATAGTAAGAATAACACTAGTTAATGTACAAGGTGCCAAGCGTGTTATATGTCACATGGTAAGGCTCATTAAATAGTAGGTATTTCTGATATTATAGCAACTATCATTTGTAGGAGAGACTGTTGGGAATCAAAATTGTTTGTTGAATGAAAGCACAGGCAACCAGTAGCACAGACTTGTTCCTCTCCTTTATAACTGCTTACGTGCCTAAGGACTGGGTCCTCAGCTCACTGCACACTGTCACCCGAATCGCCCATCAATTTATCACATAAGGCAATCGAAAAATTCCAGGTGTATCTTCCCGTAAGGACCCGGTCTATTGAACTGGAAAGCTAAAAGTAAAGGCGTGTTAGCATACGGTATTTGTAGGGGTGGGATAGCAGGATGGGAGGGAGATGCAAGAGGGAGGAGATATGGGGATATATGTATAAGTATAGCTGATTCACTTTGTTATAAAGCAGAAAGTAACACACCGTAGTAAAGCAATTATACTCCAGTGAAGATGTTAAAAAATAAATAAATAAAGGCGTGACAATTGCCCTTCGACCCACCTCTCCCATAGGTCGCCTGCTCATTTAAATAGTGCGTTCCCTCGGGTGCCACTTGATAAAATTTTCTGAGCGCTCCTTGAGGATTCGCCAGAGGCGGCTGGAAGCTCCAAGTTCACCTGCCCAGGTGTCCGCGGCGCTCGGGGAGCCACCCTGGCCTGGCACCTGGGGCTCGGGTCCCCAAAGTCCCATTTCGGGGGGCTCTGCTGGCTGCGGTGGGCTCAGGGGCTGCTGCCAGAGCGTACCCTCCTTTCCCTTTCGCGAGACGCTGGGTGCCGGCGGGGACTGACACCTGCCAGACGCCTCTAATCCCCTTAGGGCGCCACGCCCGCCGCGCGCGGCTCGGAAATAAGTGAGCGCAGGGCGCGCAGGTGAAGCTCCGGCTCCGGCTGCGAGCCGCGGAGCCGCCAGTTTACGCGCAGGGCCCCGGCAACGGCGCGGCCATGGTCTCGCCGCGGGGCATCGGCACCTTCGTGGTGTGGGACTACTTAGTGTTCGCCGGGATGCTGCTCATCTCGGCCGCCATCGGCATCTACTACGCCTTCGCGGGGGGCGGCCAGCAGACCTCCAGGGACTTCTTGATGGGCGGCCGCAGTATGACCGCCGTGCCCGTGGCGATGTCCCTCACCGCCAGCTTCATGTCGGCTGTCACGGTCCTGGGCACCCCCTCCGAAGTCTACCGTTTTGGGGCCATATTCAGCATCTTTGCCATCACCTACTTCCTTGTGGTGTTCCTCAGCGCGGAGGTCTTTCTCCCGGTATTCTACAAACTGGGAATTACCAGCACCTACGAGGTACAGGGTGAAAAGGAGGGCCCGGGGAGAGGTGATGGGGTGAGGGGGGTACTTTTCAGCTCCTGGAGAGATTTTCCTGGGGGCAGGCTCACCACCACATCCAAGTCTCTCCCCGTTCATATCCATCACCTCTTCTGCCCGCCCCTTTTAGGGAGAGGTGTCCTGTAAAGGCGAAAAATAATCTTGGGACTTAACATTCGTGAGCTCAGGGGAAGAGAGAGGCTCCCAGAGTAAACGGAGTTATTTGGACTCGTGCTCAGTAAGGCCATTTCTGCTTTAACATCTTTGATTCCAAGTCAAGGGGAAAGATTTTTCAACTTATTATCTTGGGGAAGGGTAAGTCTCAGCTCCTCCTCCTTGAAAGGAATCCCCTCATTCCAGGTCCTCGGTCCACTCACTTTTCCAGGAATTATGGGTACTCTCCCCTCCTTCCCTCTCCGCAAACATGCCTTCCACGGAGAGTCAGGCACTCACATGGTTAAGGTTCTGAATCTCGTGTTTGAGACCAGATTCTATGCTTACTAGCTGGGTAACCTTGGCTGACTTATTTAACCTTTTGTGCCTCTTTCTTAGTCTCAAAATGGGAATAATTATACCACCTACCTCATCTGGTTGTTGGGGTGATTAAATGAGATGATGCAAGGCAGCATTTAGAACAGTGTCTGGCACAGGGTAAGTGCTGAGTAAATGTTGACCATAAGTATTGGGGTGATGGTGGTAGAGGTTGTTCCCTTGGGATCACTAGGAAAATTTGGCTGCAGAGTTCTTAAGCATCTCCGCCTTCTCTCTCTGTGGAGAGATGATTAAGGGAAACCATCTTTCCAATTGCACAGGTCCCCTGGTTATAAATTTTCTCAAATTGTCTGCCGGAAAGGGCTTTGCAAAGATAGTGTGAATGTTTGGTTTAGTTTAAAGAGCTGTTGAATGGGAGTGTCAGGGGAGGATAAAAGTTTAGGGGAGTGGTTGGGCCCAGTTCCATGAGTTCCATGGACAAACCTGCAGAAGTGGTCTCTCTAACAGACCATTATCCAAGCACCCCGAGCCTCATTCTCAGCAGCCACCTTGTCTTCGAGTTCATGTAGTGTTTGCCCCAACCCAGAGCCACTGGATGGTGGTTTCTTAGTGAGGCTGGTTCAGCTGGTGCTGGGGATGGGCCCCAATGGCACAACAAGTGTTGATGACACACTGCCTGGGCTCTAGTGAACTTATTGCAGGGTGAGGTGCCCCTGGTGCAACACTGCCTTCTTTGCACTCTGGTCATTGTGTTTGAGAGCATTTGTTTAGTCATCGCCCCAGAAGTGAGCAGGGTAGAGTTTCTTTGTTTTGCTCAAAAGTGACAAACTGATTACCCCAGACAAACTGTCTTAGGTCTTTTTTGTTGCTGTTGACCCTTATAATGTTTTGAAAAAAAATTAATTTAGCATTTAATGATGAGAAGTCAAATAAAATTCCAGAGTCTGACTTCTTCTGAAACTTAAAAGACTACTGACACTGGGCCCACATTCCCTGTGGCAACAGGAACCCCAGTTTACAGCCGTTGCTCTCATTCCCTATTAATTTCTATATTGAGGTCTCTTCATTGTATCTGCATGGTTACTTTCTTATGGTAGAGAAATCTATCTGCATTTAGGTCTTTATCAAAAATGCAAAAGGGAGGGCTTCCCTGGTGGCGCAGTGGTTGGGAGTCCGCCTGCCGATGCAGGGGACACGGGTTCGTGCCCCGGTCCGGGAAGATCCCACGTGCTGTGGAGCGGCTGGGCCCGTGGGCCATGGCCGCTGAGCCTGCGCGTCTGGAGCCTGTGGTCCGCAACGGGAGAGGCCACAACAGTGAGAGGCCCGCGTACCGCAAAAACAAAACAAAACAAAACAAACATGCAAAAGGGAAAATGGAAAGGACTGAAGGGACTTCTTGCTTTGAGGGAGATGTCAGAGGACATATTTCTTAATGAATATGAGGAATATTTCAACCTGCTAATATATGAACGCCTGGCTGATCCAGTTGTTGTATTTTACCTAATGAGATCTGTAGGCATTTTGAGTCCGTGAGCTCTGATCTGTAGTTAACCAACTCCAAAACCCAGAAAGGGTTTGAAGAACCTGGCAAGAGGACTTCAGTCCCCGTAGGTGAATGCTCCTCTCATAATCACTGACCTGTGCCTCTTCGGGTCAGCAACGTTAACTTAACCAGAAGCAGATTTCCCACACATTTGCAGGGGTGGAGGCTAAGTTAGCAGAGTTCCAGCTAAAAATGGCAAAAAGCAAACGTTTACTGAATGCTTAATACAGGCTGGGCACTGGGTTGCCTGTTTGACATACATTATCTGACTCAATACTCAAAATAATTCTTATACTGTGAGAGCCCCATTTTGTAGACAGAGATTCCGAGTAAGTTAAGCTTCACAAGAGAGCCTGAAGCAAAGTGGACACATGCCTAGAGGCTGTGCAGTGGTGCATACTGGCTGCTTCTGAAGGCTCCGGTGAGTGTTATAACCCTGAGCGGAGCTTAGAATGGTGCAGGCAAAAGGGACATGGTGCAGGACACAAGGGGTTGTGGACACACTGGGGGTATCCACGCCTAGTGGATGCCAGGCCACTGGGAACAGGGAAGTTAGGTAACATGCTATGTCCCTGGCAGTTGGTCATGGAAAACAATTTCTTGTGGCATATTTTGTTTGTTTTATGCTGAGAGGTGGAATCAACTACACAGAATAAGAAGTTTCCCTAGTTCCAGATTGTTAGCTACAATTGGCTGTTCAGAAGCATTTGTGATATCTATTTATCACTGCCTTCAAGGTGTAGTCCTGATAGGTGTATAGCAACTTCCAGATTCACAGAGAAGAAATATGCAGGAGCCCAACTGCATTCACCATCTCTTCAGGATGTTTCTGGATCCAGCAAAATCAATGTGTTTGAACTACGTTGCCCAGACTCTCTCTCTCTCTCTCTCTCTCTTTTTAAAAAAAAAATCAGTAGAAATCTTAGTCCCTAAGTTATTCAAAGTACTGAGGACTATGCGAGATCTCAACTGACTATAGGTGTGACTGAACCAAACTTGGGTCCGCTCGTCCATGCGCAGTAAAGCCAATCTACTGACACCAGGTTGCGGTGGAGGAAAGTGCAGCTTTTATTATTATTCTGGGGCAGCTAATGATAAAAATATCCTCAACTCCCCAGTGGGTTTTAGGGAAGCATTTTTAAAGGCAAGGTGAGGGAGGGGAGTCACAGAGTATGTGACCACCTTGTGCACAATTCTCTGATAGATTGGTGGGGAGGTGCTAGGGCAGTGTCACAGGGGTTAACATTATCAATCCTCAGGCTCCAGTAGGTCTGGGGCTACATGCTCATGGTCATCAAGTAATTAACTTCTTCCATTTGATGGAGGTTTTAGCATCTGTAAAACAACTCAGGAAATGTGCATCAGATACTGTTATCTTGGTACTTTGGGGAGGAACTAAAGATTCTGTGACTGCCATATTGCTGATTTACTGTTTGAATTGTTCCTAGTTCTCCTGGCCCATCTGCTCCTTTGTCACTACATGCTCACACCCTTTCAATCATTAATTCTTGAGCCAGGCTTTTGTGACTCAGGGGAGGCCTGGAAGACTACAGCCGTTCTATAAACAAGAGGCAGGCAGAGGACATGGGGGCAGTGGTCTGTCCCGGGAAGGTACCATAGGGTCCTGCTTGGTAACATAGACACCTACTGTTATTCTGTGGTTTTGTCTAGAAATCCTAGAGCTGTTCTCTGAGCCTACTGATCAGTGACTTGATCTTTAGGTATTTCTTTAGCAGCCCAGTATCTGAGATGGACAAGACTGTCCCCTGCCATTCGGTAAACAAAGGATGTTGTGGCCACCAAGCCATCAGCCACTGCAGCCACCCCCCATGGTGCACCCTGAGGGGAATCCAGGATGGAGAAAAATAGGATACTGGCCCTAGATAGATAAGATGTGTATGAAAGGAGGGCTTTCAGTAAGCTCAGACTCTTGCATTTTCCCATACACAGAAAAGCACTAAAATCATTACCTTTGTCGGTTCTTTGTGATTGGCAGTAATCTTTTGATGTTCAACTACATGTTTTGTTCTGTTTTGTTTCCCAGCAAATACTCCTATATATCCTGGCTCCTCCCTTACCTCTTTGGAACAGTCCCTCAGAGCTGTCTGAGAGGCTGCCACCCTGGGCTATAGTCCTCAGTAAGGCCTCAGAATAAAACATAATTCTCAACTTTTAGGTTGTGCACTTTTTTCATTCGACACTGAGATAGTGATAGAATTCTTGGTTCTGTCTTGAGTTAGTATTGTGAGGGGGGAAAAATATATATATATATATATTTTGTTGTTGTTGTTTAACTTGCTACATTCTTACCTCCATCACATTTTCCTCTTCAGTTTTCTTTAGTCTCCAGCAGTATGGATACATGTACCTAGAAAAGGCAAAGACTTCTCTGTCAATTCATGGACATTTATTTTTAATAGAGTTTTACTAAAACAACTCAGAAGAAATAACACAGCTCTGTTCCCATGCTTCAAGACACTTCTTGGGTTTTCTAAAAAGTCTTCCAAAATATACTTGGATGATTTCGACTTATGTAATTCACTGAGATTCAAATTCTCAGGCCTGTGGATTTGGTTACCAGCTTCTTAATGTCTTAAATCTTAAGTGAACAGTTTACGACATTTCCCCATCCATTTACATCATTTGATAGTCTCCAAAATCCTGCAAAGTAAATGGGGAAAGAATGATTACTATGATCCACATTTTCAAAAGGAGGAAATTGAGATTTAGAGTGTCCCAAGCTCGTGGAGTCAAGAGTAAGGCTGGAACAAGGGCTGGAACTCTTGCCCCAGAGCACTCACTACACTGCATTGTATATTCTTAACTCATTAGTTATTTTAGGAGGTCCTATTATGTGTCAGTGCCACTCACTCACTCTGGATGAATCTTAGACACATGGGCAGTTTTCTTGTTATTTTGAATAACAGAGTGGTTAGGTGCACAGAGTTTGGCATCAAATGGTCCTAGATTTGCATTGTGTCTCCAGCAATTATTAGGTTGCAGCCTTGGTATTCTCTCTGTGCCCCAGTGTCCTGGTTTCCAACATGCACTTATGCATAGTAACTGCCTCATGGAGTTGTTGGGAGGACAGGGCATGCAGCAAATACTCTATAAATGTTAGCTGTGATTATGAAGCAAAAATATCTGGTGTCTTTTCCTCTGATATTTACCTAATGTCAGTTTTTCCTCCCTCATTTTTTCTGCTATATGAAAAGACTACTGTCAGCCTTAGAATTCTCTCTATATGTAGTAATAATATTCAACTTAAAGAATGTCTTGGACCCCGGCTTCTTTCCAGCTCTAAAATCCTAGGATTCTAACTCTGTAATACATTATGATCTATAATATTGGAGATAAGCACACTACTGACATACCTCAGAGATACTACAGGTTCAGTTCCAGACCACCACAATAAAGGGAATATTGCAATAAAACGAGTTGCATGAGCTTTTTGCTTTCCCAGTGCATATAAAAGTTATGTTTATACTATGCTGTAGTCTATTAAGTGTACAACAGCTCTATGTTTAAAAAACAATGTACATACCATAATTTAAAAGTACCTTATTGCTAAAAAATGCTAACCATCATCTGAGCCTTCAGCAAGTCGTAATCTTTTTGCAATAGTAACATCAAAGATCACTGATCAGAGATCACCATAACAAATATAATGATAATGCAAAGTTTGAAATATTGCAAGAATTACCAAAATGTGACACAGAAACATGAAGTGAGCAAATGCTGTTGGGAAAATGGAACCGATAGACTTGCTTCACGCAAGGTTGCCAGAAACCTTTAATCTGTAAAAAAAAATGCAGTACCTGTGAAGAACAAAAAAGCAAAGTGCAATAAAATGAGGTATGCTTGTATATTATAAGATATCGCAGATGTCACGCTTGGCTCTGAACAGAAACTTACTTAGGCTGATTTAAGTTAAAATTTTTTATTGTAAGGGTATGGGAGTAGCTCATAGCATAGGTGGAAAAGCTGAGCAAACAGACTTTGCAAAGGACAGAAGCGAGGGCAGCCTCTTCAGGCCACCCTGTCAGGATCGGTCTGCTTCTGCTCCAATCATTTTCTGTCTTTATATCTTGCCTCTAAGATTCAAATACCCATTGAGAAGAGAAGCTGATTGGCTGAACGTGGGTCATGTGACTATCTTTTGGCCTAGGCTGGGCACCTTGATCGACAATTCCACAATTGCCTGAAGTGGGAAAGGGTTGATTCCCTAAGTGTATCAGAGGAAATGTATTGGGTAGATACCAAGAGAAAGGGGAGGACAACACTTTGCTCATTCTAAAAATGCAGAATATAATTCCATTGGTATGACATTCTGCAAAAGGCAAAACTCGTAGGGATGGAGAACAGCTCAGTGATTGCCAAGGTTTAGGGGTGAGAGGAGGGTTTGACTACAAAGGAGCGAGAAAGGAGAAACTTTTGACGGGGTTTCCCGTGGGTGATGGAGCTGTTCTGTGTTAAAACCCATTGAACAGTACTCTAAAGCAAGGGTCAGTTTTTCTCTATGTAATTTAAAATAACAGTGAAATAGGAATGCAGAATACAAATTAGTTGCTTTAAATTTCTAACTCCTTTACTTCTTAAGCTGCTGGTTTTTAAAAAGTGTCCCGAAGTTTTACATATTAACCATTTTTCCTTTTTTGGAAACAGTATTTAGGACTTCGATTTAACAAATATGTTCGTCTCTGTGGAACAAGCCTCTTCATTGTTCAAACAGTAAGTAACCCTCAGTTCATTAATTTTCTCTTTTTTTCATGTACAATGTTTTTAAACAAGGCATCTGGGTCAAGCTTATTTGGTAAGTACATGAAAGATAAAAAAGGGATGTTGAAAATAGGAGGAAACAAAAAAGGAAAAACACTTGTCACTACATAACTTTAATCCTTAAGATCATCAAACAGTGTTTCAGCAAATGCACTACTTCCTGGGAAAACAGAATGATTTAAGTAAACATGGAATATTATATTGATCAAGCAACACTTATGTTACTTTAGGAAAGTATGGTTTTCCCTCTCACACCTCCCTCTTTCCCCACCAAAGTGACAGTAAGGGCATTACTGAGATGACAAAGCTATTTGAAGGAACTGTAGTAGCTGATAGTAGGAATTGTAATAAAGGGAAAACAAGTTGTATGTTTCATAGTATTTTGCAACATGTTAAGCAATAAACTTAATAGGAAAATGAACTGACATAGGAAGACATTAGGAAATAATTTTCTTTGTTTGAAAGCATACTTTAAAAAATGAATCAGTGCTCTCTTTTAAAAATCGAACTGTAAAACCCAATTGATGTACTCATTGATATAAAACAACAAAATCATGCACTCTGGAGGAGTTTTTAAAGCCAACTACACAATCCAGTACTCCAAGAATATGCAAGGGTAGATTTACTGCTTGGCACAAATGGAAAGCAAAGATTTGCCAAGCAATCAGTGACAGAGAATGCTTCCCACCCTTCATCCAGGCTGCTGGAGGCTTATCACGATCATTGTCACATCATTTAGACCTATCTTCCTCTTGGCAGCTAAGTGCTTTAAGGATGAGTTTGATAATGGAGGTCCAGGAAGGAGTTTTCATTCTCATCCATTTTTATAATTCCATTTCTCCATTCAAAAGCTACCCAAACATTTGCTACAGCAGGACAGAGTGCCTTTGCAATTATTTAACTTGACTCCATTTTACATCTTTGTAAATTATGTAACTTAAATTGTATCTGTCCTTAACACTTGCAGTATAAAAGGAAAGAGCCCTCTGGGGTCTGGTAGAGATTCTGACACATAGCTGAGGCTGGTAGCTCGCATTGGACAGCGGAGTTCAGACACTCTTTGGATCATCGTTAGAAGTGCCACCAGAAATGAAAAAGTGGGGACAAATGTTAGGAAGGTGGCCTGTGGTCACATTTTCAAATCTTTAACTTGGACAGAATAATGACTGTGAAAAGCTAGTTCATTCTTGCAAAAAGAGGGGAGCTTTAGAATCTGCTATTTGAAAGACTTACTTCCATAGATCACTCATGCAATTTAATCATTCAACTACTATATAACATTTTTTTCATATGTTTTATACAGTAATCATAGAATTAGCTTCTATGTATTTGAAAGATCAAATGCAATGAAAATGGTATTCTGAGAAAAAAGAACATATTTATCTTACTGTTGTACCCCAGATTAATAAATATTTGTTAAGTGTATGAATGAAAAATAATAAATAATATTTAAAAGGTAGAATAGAATTTTTGTTGGCTTTCAGGAAATTTTAGGGCAAATTTACACTTTTGTTTAATTAGTGGTCATGCAAACTTTTACAAACAAGGTTCCACAATTTTCCCAATTAATTATGCAGTGATTAACAACAGCTTGAAAGCATATGAATGAGGAAGCATCCCCTTTTAAATTTGTATTCTTTCTCTCTTTCTAATTGTTCTAGACCTAGGAAAATTGATTTCAAACTTGAAGTGATGTATCAGTGACTATCCGCACTAAGCACAACATGAAAAGTCCATATTTTTACACAAAATTGGTCATAAAAGATTTTTGTGACCTATGACCACACCATAAATGGAAAAGGAGAGTCAACTCCACTTAAATAACATTTTTCAAGTTACAAGCAAATTTTATTAAGTATATTGAAGCTGTAGTTTTAATTCATAATTAAATGTATAGAAAAATATCAATATTTCATTTTGTAATTCATATCGTTTATTTGGTTTTCTTTTTCCCCCTAGATTTTGTATACTGGAATTGTTATCTATGCCCCTGCCCTGGCTTTGAATCAAGGTACATTTTAGAGTTACCAATATGTCACTCTCATTTGGGGGTTCACTTTTAACAGACCTTATTCTGTCTTTGGGGAGA
>NW_006792108.1:1235158-1257349 GCF_000442215.2 Lipotes vexillifer | reverse complement strand
GGAATGCTTCCAGTAACCTGCATCAGCTTGAGGCCGGCCAGGTGGGTTCAGTGTCTACACTAGCAGCTTCTTTGGGTTCCTGGATCATAGCTTCAAAAGATCTGTAGACTTCACTGGGCGGTGTTTCTCTGGGATGTGCCAACCAGCCATTCTCCATCCCTTCAGAATGAACGCCCCCTGTAGTCAAAATCATGAAAGACTGCACTTCCTCCCTTTGTGGCTATAACTTGGAGCCCATCTCCAAGAGGCTTCTGAGTTATTCAGCTCAGACTCGGTCCCGTTGTAAAATCTGGCAGGGAGAGAAACTTTTCTCCTCCCCATTTCTAATGTGGTCCAAAATACAAGAAACAGAGATCGGTGTGATTTGAAATATCAGATTGCTCCTAGTGACCAAAGGACAGATGGCTATAGTGTCCCTATAAACAAATGTGTGATGACTGTAGTGATCAACAAATTACTATACTCTCTAGATTTGGGCAGATAATAGCTGTGAAACTGAGATTGTTTACTGTGGCAAATGTGTGTGTTAGTCATACCTTCAAAAGCCTTCAGGGGAACTCTATGTTCCCTGAATTCTTATCAATCAGAAGTGAATTTATCTCTAAAACTTCCTTGTAAAATGGACAAGTGGACTCTGTGTTGGGAAGAATGTGGTACAGTTCCTCAAGTTAATATAAAATGGACAGACAACCCCAAAGAAAACAAGAAAAAAAAAGAAAGAAAATGGAAAACCCCAGCTAACTCCACATTCTAATTTCTTGGTTTCATAATACATAGATAATAAAGCACAACAGTATTGTTACAAAGAACTCCAGTATATAATGTGCTATTGAATTCTGAATGTCAGGCATGTTCCATGTCGATATTACCAACATCGTGGTTGGATCACTTCATATGTAAAGAGCTGAACTATAGACTTCATAAGTTACCTATTGGCTTTAAGTGTAACTAAAGATTTTGGCTTTAGAGTTTTAAAGTGCAGTTCTGGGCATAAGAAAGCACTGCCTTCAGTGCTTCAAGAACTCTGTTCTTATCAGTTTATTGAGCCACTCCCTAGGAGTAAATTAGGATCCAAGGACTGCATTTTGACCATTTGAGTATCAGTTGTGTATTTTACTGTACCAAGGGAGTAGACACAAGCACAGACAGGGTACTTGGTGTGCAACAGATGCTCCATAGAAACTTGTTTAGCTGAATTGGAACTTAACATTCTCTAGATACAATTTTTTTTTAACTTTTTTTTTTTTAATTACAGAAAACTTCAAACACACACTAAAATAGAATAGTGTATTGAACCCTAATGGACCCTTAACTCTACACTAATAATTATCAACTCTTGGTTTAATTCACTTCCTATTTCCCTCACTAGATTATTTTGCTGTAAATCTGAGATATTTTATCATTTCATCTGAATTCCATATGTCTTTTATATACTTTTTTTCATTGAGGTATAATCAACATATAACAGTATATTAGTTTCAGGTTTACCATAATGATTCAATATTTGTATATATTACAGTGATCACCACAATAAGTCTAGTTAACATCCATCATCATACATAGTTACAACATTTCTTTTCTTGTGATGAGAGCTTTTAAGATTTGCTCTCTTAACAACTTTTAAAATATGCGATACAGTATTATTAACCATGCTGTATATTACATTCCCATGACTTATGGATTCCATGACTGGACGTTTGTACCAGGATGTGTGTTTTTTGTTTTTTTTAAATAAATTTATTTATTTATTTTTGGCTGCATTGTGTCTTCGTTCCTGCGCATGGACTTTCTCTAGTTGTGTTGAGCAGGGGCTACTCTTCGTTGTGGTGCGCAGGCTTCTCATTGCGGTGGCTTCTCTTGTTGCGGAGCACGGGCTCTAGGCACGTGGGCTTCAGTAGTTGTGGCGCGTGGGCTCAGTAGTTGTGGCTCGCAGGCTCTAGAGCGCAGGCTCAGTAGTTGTGGTGCACGGGCTTAGTTGCTCCACGTCATGTGAGATCCTTCCGGACCAGGGCTCGAACCCGTGTCCCCTGCATTGGCAGGTGGATTCTTAACCACTGCGCCACCAGGGAAGTCCAGGGTGTGTTTTTTAAACACAATTGTACCTTTATCATTTCTAAAACATTAACATTAATACCTTACTGTCATCAATATAAGGTCAGTGTTCAGGTTTCCCTGATTTTCTTTTTCAGTGTTTGTTAGAATCAGGATCCAGATAATTTTATGTAATTGTAATTATTTCATTTGTCTCTTACATTTCTTTTTCTTGCTTTTTAAAATCGAAAACCATATTTTATTGAGATATATTGTAGCTTATATACAATAAAATGCCCAGAACCTAAGTGCACAGTTGGATGAGTTTTAACAATTTTGTGTACTTGTGTGACAACCACCCAACTCAAGATATACAATATTTCTGTCATCAAATCCCAGAAAAATTGTTTTGATTCTTTCTAACGAATCCCCCCTTCCATTCCAAGCAGCCATTTCTTATCACCATAAATTAGTTTTTCCTGTTCTTAGATTTTATATAGTGCCTTTTTGCATCTGGTTTCTTTTGCTCAACAAAATGTTTTTGTGGCATTCATTCATGTTGTTACATGTATCAGTAGTTCATTCCTTTTTATTGCTAGTATTTTATCACATACATCTACGAAAATCTGTTTATCCATTCTGTTGTTGATGGATGTTGGGTTGTTTCCAGTTTTAGGCTATTTTGAATTAAGACTGCTAAGCGCATTCTTGTACAGGTTTTGTTTTGTGTTGCTTTGCTTTTTGACACACGTTTTCATTTTTAGTGGATGAATACCTGGAAGCAATATACAGTTAAATACACACTATTCTGACCCAGCACAGGGTAGGTGCATGTAAAAAATTTAAGAGAAACTGCCAAATAGCTTTTCTAAGTGGTTATATCATTTTGCACGCCCACACCACAATGTGTGAGAGTTCCAGTTATTCTCTGTCCTTGCCAGATTTTGTATTTGTCTTTTCGATTGTAGCCATTCTAGTTGTATGATCTATTATCTTATTGTGGTTTGAATTTGTATTTTTCTGACGACTGTTGATGTTGAGTTTACTGGCTCGTAGAATAATAAAATGAATACAAAACAGACAAATAACCTAGCAAAAGGTGGGCAAAAGACTTGACCCGTCACTTTCCAAAAGCAAATATTCTACCAATCCATTACATAGCCTATTTATCCGTTTACCCAGGCCTTTTAAAATTTCTCTCAGTGATGTCTCTTAGTTTTTGATATTGAAGTCTTGTACATGTTTCTTAGATTTATTTCTAGATAATTGCTGTTTTTTATGCTACTGCAAATGGTATTGTTTTATAATATCATTTTCTAATTATTCATTTGCAAGTATGGAAAAATACAATTGCCTTCTATATGTTGATCTTCTATCCTGAGAACCTGCTAAACATATTCACTAATTCAAGTAGGCTTTTGGCATATCCCTTGTGATTTTCATGTTGTTTATGAATAGAGACAGTTTTACTACATCTTTTCCTGTCTGCATGCCTCTTATTTCTCTTCTTTGTCTTAATGCACTGTTAATGTCGAAAATTATATTGATTTTCAAATGTTAAACCAATTTTCATCCTTGGGATAAACCTCACTTGGTCATAATGTATTAACCTTTTTATATATTGCTGGATTTGATTTGCCAATATTTTGTTAAGGATTTTTACAGGTTATGAGGAATATTGGCCTGAAATTTACTTTTCCTTTAATGTCTTTGTCAGGATTTTGGTATCAATTATACTGGCTTTATATGATTTGGGAAGTGTTCCCTCCTCTATTTTCTGAAAGAGTTTGTATAAAACTGTGTATTTCTTTCTTAAATGCTTGAAAGAATTCACAGTGTGGGCATCTGGGCCTGATATTTGTTTGTTTTTGTAGAAAGGTTTTGGTATATGGATTCAGTTTCTTTAATAAATATAGAGTTATTCATATTTTCTTGTTCTTATTGAGTCATTTTGGTGAACTGTATTTCTTGTGAACTAGATCTAGAAGCTTTCTCAGGCTTCATTTCAACTTTTTGGAGAGACTAGTCCATATGCAGTTTTCAACTCTTTTGAGTTAATACCAAAGAACGCAACTGCGGGATTACATGATAAGAATATGTTTAGTTTCGTAAGAAACCACCAAACTATCTTCCAAAATGGCTGTTACCATTTTGCATTCTTATCAGCAATGTATGAAAGAGTTATGTTGCTCCACATCCTTGCCAGTATGTGATGTTGTCAGTGTTCCACATTTTGGCCATTCTAATAAGTTTCTTGTTTTCATTTGCATTTCCCTGATGACATATGATGTGGAGCATCTTTTCATATGCTTATTTGCCATGTATATATCTTCTTCTGTGAGGTGTCTATTAAGGTCTTTGGTACATTTTAAAATCAGGCTTTTTTTTTTACTGTTGAGTTTTAAGAGTTTTTGTATAATTTGGAGAACAGTCCTTTATCAGATGTGTCTTTTGCAAAATATGCTTTCAGTCTGTGGCTTATCTTCTAATTCATCTGATATTATCTTTCACAGAGCATATGTTTTTTAATTTTAATGAAGTCCAGCTTATCAATGATTTCTTTCATAGATTATGTCTTTGATGTTGTATCTAAAAAGGCAACATCACATATAGGTCTATGAGCCATCTTGATTTAATTTTGGTGAAGGGTGTAAGGTCTGTGTCTAGATTCATTTTTTTTGCATGTGGATGTCCTATTGTTCCAGCACCGTTTGTTGAAGAAACTGTCTTTGCCCCATTGAATTGACTTTACTCTTTGGCCAAAGAGTAGTCTTGACTTTATTCTTTGCATCTATCAGTTGACTTTAATTATGGGGGTCTATTTCTGGGCTCTCTGTACGTTTTCATTGATCTATTTGTCTATTTTTTCACCAATATCACACTCCCTTGATTATTCTAGTTTCATATTAAGTCTTTTCTACTTTTTAGTTTTATTTTTTTACTTTTGCCTGCATCGGGTCTTCGTTGCTGCGTGCGGGCTTTCTCTGGTTGCAGCGAGCAGTGGCTCTTCTTCATTGTGGTGCACGGGCTTCTCATTGTGGTGGCTTCTCTTGTTGTGGAGCACGGGCTCTAGGCGCACGGGCTTCAGTAGTTGTGGCATATGGGCTTAGTTGCTCTGCAGCACGTGGGCTCTTCCCGGACTAGGGATTGAACCTGTGTCCCCTGCATTGGCAGGCGGATTCTTAACCACTGCACCACCAGGGAAGTCCTCGTATTAAGTCTTGAAGTCAGGTACAGTCAGTTCTCTCCAGCTTTGTTCTTCTCCTTCAGTATTGTGCTGGCGATTCAGAGTCTGTTGCCTCTCTCCATATAAACTTTCGAATCAGTTTTTCAATTCTCCACAGTTTGTCATTATCCACAAAATAACTTTCTGGGATTTCCATTGGGATTGCACTGAATCTGTAGATTAAATTGGGAAGAACTGACATCTTGACAGTATTGAGTTGTCCTATTCATAAACATGGAATATCTCTCCACTTATTCAGTTCTTTCATTTCATTCATCAGAGTTTTGTAGTTTTCCTCATATACATCTTGTATATATTATATTTTGTTAGATTTATAGCTAAGTATTTCATTTTGGGGGGTGCTAATGTAAATGGAAATGTGCTTTAAATTTCAAATTCCACCTGTTTTTTGTTGGTATATAGGAAGGTGATTGACTTTTGTGTATTAACCTGTATCCTGCAAACTTACTATAATCATTTATTAGACCTGGGAGATTTTTTGCCAATTATTTCAGATTTTCTACAAAGATCATCATGTCATTTGTGAACAAAGAGAGTTTTATGTCTTCCTTCCTTCTTTTGTACCTGATCTTAGTGGGAAATCTTCGAGTGGCTCACCATTAAGTATAATGTCAGCTGTAAGTTTTTTGTAGATAATCTTTATCAGACTGAGAATGTTCCCCTCTATTTCTAGTTTATTGAGAGATTTTATCATGAATGCCTGTTGGATTTTGTCAAATGCTTTTTCTGCATCTATTAATTTGATAATATGATTTTTCTTCTTCAGTCTGTTGATGTGGTGGATTCCATTAATTGATTTTCAAATGTTGAGCCAGCCTTGCATATGGTGTTTAATTCTTTTTATGCGCTTAAAATTTGATTTGCTAATATTTTGTTGAGGATTCTTGCATCTGTATTCATGAGAGATATTGGTCTGTAGTTTTCTTTTCTTGTAATTCTTTGTCTGGTTGGTATTAGGGTGTTGCTGGCCTCATAGAATGAGTTATAAAGTATTCCCCCTGCTTCTGTCCTCTGAAAAAGATTGGTATAATTCCATCCTTAAATATTCAGTAGAATTCATCACCCTCTGGGCCTGGGGCTTTCTGTTTTGGAAGGTTATTAATTATTGATTCAATTTTTAAAGTAAATATAGGTCTATTCAGATCATCTGTTTTTTTCCTGTGTGAGTTTTGGCAGGTTGTGTCTTTCAAGATATTGGGTCATTTCATCTGGATTTTCAAATCTGTGGGCATAGAGTTGTTATCCTTTCATTAAAAAAATATAATATGCCCCTTTACTTCTTAAATAAATGGTAACAAATTATATAGACTTTTCTCTATCTTGACCCCATTTTAACATGCACAACTTGCCTTTCATGGACTGGTAGAATAATGTGTTTATTTGAACCGTGACAACAAATATCCTATGACCCCATTCAGTCTGGGTAACTACCTCCCAATATCAAGCGGTGTCTTAGCTTAATTACAATATAAATGCTTTTTCATGTATTTTGATTTAGCCAGTGTTGGATACTGTATGGTGCCTGAGGGTAGAAGCCAGGTGTATTTAACTCATCAAATAAAGTTTTAAACTCCATTTGTCTTGGTACATTTTTTGATATTTGGACCTAGTTTATGGCAAGTGGGTGTAGAGGTAGGTGCCCAATAAATGGCATAGCTTCCCCCTGATGATTTTTTGAGAAGTGCTTATATATGTTTCATAGTTACACGTGCATTTTCTTTTCTTCTGCAGTCACAGGATTCAATCTGTGGGGTGCTGTAGTGGCTACTGGTGTGGTCTGCACATTCTACTGCACTATGGTATGTCAAGAACATTATTTCTCCTTTCAGTCTACACACTTGCTTTGCAAATTTGAAAATTTCAATCGGTGCATGCTGCAATCTGGGTTCTTCATACCTGCCTCCCACAGTATAACTTTTTTTGTAAGGAATATTCTTCAGTCCAGGGTAAAATTTGATCCTTTGTAGGACATTGATCATAACTGATATTTTTTTCTTTCATCTGAACCATGCCGTGGTCCCCAACCTCATCTCCTAATTCACTCTCACTGTTGCTGTGTTACTATAGCTGTGCTCATAATATTCCTCAGCTTAGAAACCTGAGATAACTTCCCATTGTCTTTAGGCAGGAGCAACAGTCAAAATATGTAAGAACCAGTGTGGCATGGGCACTGATATTATCATGGATGCTGATCCTTAGCAGTGGTGCAAGCCTTATGCAACCCCTGATATTCTAGGTCTTAATCCTTTAGTTGCTCAGTGTTTTGGAAGACAAGGTCCTCAAGGAGGGGCTTGTTCAGGGACTGGAGGGGGACACTTGGAAGTTTGTGGCGGTGGCTAGTACAAAACAATTTTAGTTTTTTCAGCAACTGGTATGTCCTTCTTTGTGCATACTGGTTGAATTTCAGCCCTGCCTATAGGATAAAATCTGTGATATCGCCATTTGCAATTTGACTCTGAATTTTTTTCCCAACAATATTCCCACACCACTCCATGGCACTCCAAAATATATATCTGGCTGCATTCAACATGCCACATATTTTAACCTCTCTAAGCTTTTGCCCAAGCTATTTTCTCTATTGGGAGGACCTTACATCTTGGACTCTGCTTATATTTGAAAGTTTGGTCTAAGTATTACCTTCCTGACTGTCTCCCTGGGGGGAATTCTTGGCCAAGATCCATTTTTCGTTATCTTTCTCCAGCATGGTGTATAAGCATGTAGATGCTTAATAATGTCTGGTAGAAGCATTGATCCTAATGTACTTTCCCCTCAAAGGGTGGTCTTAAAGCGGTTATCTGGACGGATGTTTTTCAAGTTGGGATCATGGTGGCTGGATTTGCATCTTTGATTATACAGGCTGCATTGATTCAAGGTGGAATCGGCACTATTCTAAATGATGCCTATAATGGAGCAAGATTAAACTTCTGGAAGTAAGTTGCTATTTACTTCTTGGTTAATATAACATTCCTTTTGTTTTTTTCTGTTAAAAAAATCTCTTGGCTGAAATAATAAGTTTACATTAGAAAACAAACCAACCGTTAAGGGTGTGGTACAAAAATTTGAAGCTGGGAAGTTAATGCGTAAGGAATTTCCACCAGGTCTTTAAGGGGTTAGTCAGTTGGTAGTTAGCTACATGGAGCTGAGGATGGTGCTTCCTCCTGAGAAGGGATTGATAGCAAAAGAGTATTTTCTTCCAGATATTAAAGTCTGGAATAGGTTGAAAGGTGTGGGTAGGGAAATAAGGTAAGATATACTAGAGAGAGAAGAAAAGGAAACCTCTTAAGAAAACAACACTAAAAGACAGTGATTTCATTTTGACAGTTCTTTGTTTCAAGCAGCCTAGAGAATTTCTCTTTTAAAATTACCCTGATAATGTATAGTATATTATTATTATGCTACATATATATGTGTGTATTATATGTGTATAAATGTTACATAATATACATTATATATTAAATATTATTTCTTGAAAATTGACTAGAAAAGTTACAGCTGATGCCTCAAGTCTCAGTATAGCATAAGGTATAACGTCTTCAACAACTATTTAGTTTTCTTAAAGAAGGCTAATGGAGAAACTAGATATTTCATCACAAATATATCACACAATTTAAAAAAATATTTTAAACACCTTCTCTTTGGGATCAATAGTGTCTTCCTTGTACATCACATTCAACGTGCAGGGGGTGCTCATTTTGACATAGACCAACTTATTTTCTCTTTCAGCAGCCCTGTTCTGAGATAAGCAAGCTGAAATCATTGGCAAAAGGAAAGAAAATCATTTTGCACTTGGTGGCTCTCTTCCAGTTTTCTGAAAATAGGTGCTAATGTATGAGAAGAACGGCAGAAATTGAACAGGGTCAATGTGTTAATTTGCAAGAATGAATTACAGTGAATCAACTTCAGCTGTTCTCAATAGTTTTTTTTTTCTTTTACCGCAAGATTCAGATTCCAAGGAAGAGAGCCTCCAGTTGGCCTAGCGTGGACATGATTCCATCCTGTAGCTAGTGCAGAGCGGAACATTTTGACTGACCACCATTTAGACTATTTAATGGAGAAATGGTAGTTTCCCCAAGGCAAACCTAGGCTGCTGTTACCAGAAGAAGGGGAAATGGATACCAAGAGGCAGAAACAGCCAGTGGCCACTTGGGAGACTTGGATTACTCCCAGATCTCTTCCTAGTCAGCTAGGTTGAGGGGAAAGGGTGTGGAGTCAGTCATTTTTCGGCAAAATAACTGTCACTTTATACAAAGAGTACATACATTGCTGCATTGAAACGATAACTTATACATCAGTAAGAGATTCTAAAAAGTAAAAGATTAGACATTTTTATGACCATTACAAGGTTGCCAACAATTAAGGAATAATGAAAAGCCTTATTGTATATCCCTTGTTATTCAAATATGTTTTGAGAATATGGTGGGCAATAAATCTGCTCTTGTTGAGATAAATGAAGGGAAGGATTTTGTGTTGGTATTTTCTGTATGGTCTATAGCTGACACATGTATTCTGTATTGCCAAAACCACTGAAGTGGTTGTTTTAAATCTTGTCTTACTTCCTTCAAGTAACTCGCTGAACCCTTTGGTTCTTGACTTTTATTAGCTAGTATAGTAGCTACTTTCTCTATGGGAGAAAGGGCCAACACCCTTAAAACTCTTAGACTTTGATATTAAGTGTTAGAGAATGGAATAGAGGCTCTTATCTTCCCATAAGCATGCTGGCAAATGCATAAATATGTAGCACTTTACTCAACTGATCTCAAATATAAGCTTTGAAGTGGCATTGCAGAATTTCATAATTTTCAGAAAGTTTCCATTGAAACTAATTCTGCAGAAAATTTTCAAGCTTATATTGTATATGAGAGATGAACAGACTCACTCCTTCCAAGGTGATACGTTAAGAAGGATTAAAAGATGTATTGAATGTAGAAGTTGAGCTTTCTTTGTAGCAATGTTTTGTAAATGTCATAATGACTTTGAACTATGAGTACTTAGTTTGTGCACAGAGCATTTTTTTTTTTTTTTTTTTTTTTTTTTTTAAGCCACAGATTCTAAATGCTTACTTTGAACGCGGAGCACAGGCTCCGGACGCGCAGGCCCAGCGGCCATGGCCCACGGGCCCAGCCGCTCCGCGGCACGTGGGATCCTCCCGGACCGGGGCACGAACCCGCATCCGCTGCATCGGCAGGCGGACCCTCAACCACTGCGCCACCGGGGAAGCCCCTGCACAGAGCATTTTAAGGACAGATTATAATGACATGAAAACCATTAAACTGCATTAATTGAATTCTTAAGCTTGAATATAAAGTAAAACTATGACTATACATGTGCTAGGAGAGGAATTACACACACAAAATATGTCAGTATTGTGTTCATTTCAGTACCATTTCTATTGCTGCAGTGTACCTAGGAATCTTTCTCTCTTTTTTCAGCTTCATGCTCCTCTCTGATTACAGCATAGCAGACTTGTTTAAATAATTTCCTATGGCCATGGGAGAACAATTTCTATAAATGCTCAGAATGATTGGAACATTCATTTTTTCCCCCTGTCCCATCCAGAATTTCCAAATCTCTGAAACTATCCATTTTTATTTCACTGAACTTAAGAATATTTCTACCTTTTATATTACTTAATCAGTACATATTTATGTATGTATATTTATAAATATTTACTTATGTTTATGTAGGTATACATTGCTTGCTTCCAAAATTACTCTAGGAAGACTTCTGTAGTGTTTGGCTGGGACTTCAAATTTGTTTTCTGTTTGTTTTCATTTAGTTTTAATCCTAACCCTTTGCAAAGACACACATTCTGGACGATTGTTATAGGAGGGACCTTCACATGGACCAGCGTCTATGGAGTCAACCAATCCCAAGTACAGAGATATATTTCCTGTAAAAACAGATTCCAGGCAAAAATGTAAGACAAACTATGGTATATGAATCATCAATAACTATCAGTTGTCTTTATGGAAACTCTTTCAAAAGTCAAGCTTTGGCACAGGGAAACCGGCTCGGTTCTTTGTGGCTGTCTGGAGGGGTGGGATAGGGAGGGTGGGAGGGAGGGAGACAAAGAGGGAAGAGATATGGGAACATATATATATGTATAACTGACTCACTCTGTTATAAAGCAGAAACTAACACACCATTGTAAAGCAATTATACCCCAATAAAGATGTTAAAAAAAAAAAAAAAAAAAAAAAAAGTCAAGCTTTGCTCAAGTTTAAGTCTTTTGTGTCATGAAATTCTAAGAGATAAATGATATACTACAAAAGGATCACATAGAACAAAGTGGCCTTGTATGTTTTAAATCAGATATTTAAAAATATTTATATCAATTATTAAGTAAAACAAATCTTATCAAATAAACAGGCATTTACTGTGCATCTGTTTGTATGAGGAACTGTAGAGAATAGAAAATGATAAATATATGGCTCTTGTCATGAAGGAACTTAGCATCAAATTAGGAAAATACATGCAAGTATGTGAAAAGTAAACTAACACTAGAGGTATAACAGTTCTGTGAAACAGTATAACAATATAGAGGAAATGTTCTAGAGCGTTATATTGCCAGATGTGCTGGTGCATTTTATTTTCAGACACAGTCGTGGGTTTATAACCTTGTTCTAATACTTGCTACTTGAGTGATTTGGCGTGAGTCACTTAGACTCTCCGAGCTTCAGTTTCTAAACTTGTAAAATGAGCATAAGATATCACACATCTCGTGGAGGTATTATAAAATACTGTGTTTGGCACGCATGTGGTAGGGATCCAGTAAATGTGAATTCCTTTTTCCACCTCAAATCGTGGGATGTGAAGGCAGGGGATAAGTGAGAGATTCCTGTCAAACAGGCAGGTCCTGAAGAATGACCATATGTGGGCAGGTGAAGAGTGTGGGAGAGCATTCTGAGTAGGCAGAGTGATTTGGGCAAAGCACAGAGGTGGGAAGGACAGCATGGTCAGGGGACTCTCCAGCCCATCTTGACCTCAGCGAAGAGTATGAACAGTGGCTGGTTCTTTGTCAGGAGGCCTCAGATAAGCTTGGTGACTAGCGCTCTTCATGCTGATGCATTTAGGGGCTATAAAACTCTTAAGTAGCTTGATTAAGAGTAATAAGGGGGTTGGAGTAGGAGGAGTGGCAGTTCTCTTGCTATTCAAAGGGGAATGTGAGAAATATACGAGGTCACATGTCAATATATGCGAGTAAATTGGTTTAGACATTATCTGTCTTTGGTAAATTCCACAATGAAAAATCTATATGAATATGAGTATAATAACTGGATATGGAATCCCCCAAAAGTGAGCTTAGGAGTTCTGCTACTTTAAGACACTGTAAAGGAGTATAATTTATATATCCATTAATCCATCTACATTAGCACTGGTGCCTCTCCCAAAGTAATTGTGTACATGCTGTTCTTTGGGAACACGTTTCTTTGAGAACATGGAGCTCAAAAAGCCAATTTTATAACTGAAAGAACAGCATTTGAGCTTAATTAGTAAGAAACAATTTCCTTCAGAATAGTCCAATGTGTCTCTTTAACAAGAGCTCAGGGGGACCATTTCCTCCCACTTTTTAACGTTGGCTCCATGGGAAGAATGAGTCCCAGCCAAAAAGTCAAGACCTACTGACATTGATTGACTGGGTACAATATCAGATCTACATGAATGGCATTAAAGCAAAATAAAGCAATATAATAAAGTGTTAACTCATATATAAGTGAGGTGTGGCGACTGAGAAAGTGTCTGGGTATATTTTCTGATGATTTGGAGATGAGATATAGTTATAGTACTTTTAGACAATAACAAAACATGTGGTGAGTGTAGTCAGTCAAGGAAAAAGGCTAGCAATCTGTTGTGGGACCTGCTGCAAGGTAGCTTCTCCCGGAAGCAGACTCTGAGATGGAGGTTAGCATATGCCAGAGCCTACTAGGGCATCACCACTGGAACAGAGAAGGAAGGGAAGGAAGAAGCATTGGCCAGAGGGAGAAGCTGGGCTGTAATGCAGAGTCTCAACAGAGGCCTCAAGGGGAGCCCCAGGGCTGGGATGACCCTTCAGACTGTCCCAAGTTGGCCTGAGGGGACTTAGCTTTTAAACCTCTGAATCCAGTTGTCATTTTACGCAGGCTTCTCTGGGGAAGGAGGTATGAGTTGGTGGGTGTGGGGAGACCTCTCTTCAGCCTAGGGCAACTTATCAGCGTCCACTACAGCACCCCCGGGGGGAAAATGTAGCCACCCTAGTGGGAGAAATATTTACTATCAACTGATTATTAAGACATAGCATTCAATGATATTAACACTAATGATATCAATAACTACCATTTAGCAAGTGTTTATTACATGCCGTTGTACTATATGATATATACTATTTTATTTAGTTTCACATATAACTCGGTGAGGTAGGCATTGTTATTTCTAGCTGTAAATGAAGCAACTGAGGATCAGAGGGGTTAAATTACTTGCCCAAGGTCACATATGGTAGGGAGAGCTAAGATTTATGCTCAGGACTGACTCCAGTGCTATTATGTAAACCTTTGCACTCTACTGGAGCACACACCATTTATTAAAATGCTGAACATCGTTTTGGAAGATACCTGTCCAAGGAATACAGGTTTGCCTTTCCTGTGTTTCATGGATGGCATCACAAACCACATTTAAACAAGCCTGACGAGTTGCTATGTAAAGGCTAACAGTGTTTAGCAGTTTATAACTGCATCACTTTTGAAGGTAAAATGAGTGATAGTCACTGCCCTGTTGACTATTAAAATCTCTATTTCGTGACAAGACGTCCTGAAGGACTATAACTAGACACCACTATAAAGCTAATAATGCCCATGGAACTCTGACCAGGAGGATACGTTCATTCAATGGCAAAATCCCATCTATTCCAAGTATTTCCAAATACAGTGATGATTGACATCATAAACAGAAGGTTAGGCCAGAATAAAATCCGTAGCATTTTCGAGAACCAAAAGAGAATGCACATCTATTGAATATAATCATGGAAGTCTCTTCTATTTATGTAACAATTTTCCTCATCTTTGAGATGGAAACTAAAATTGTCATTTGCTGGTTTGTTTTCACTTCTTTAGGTCTCTCTACATCAATCTTTTGGCACTCTGGTTGATCCTGGCCTGCACAGTGCTATGTGGGCTCGCCCTGTATTCCAGATACCGTGACTGTGATCCTTGGACAGCCAAGAAAGTGTCTGCACCAGACCAGGTCCAGTACCATGTCTTTCTTACACATGCAAGAATGACATTCAGAAAGCTTATTAGCTGGGAGGAAAGAATGTTCATGTTCTTGTAAAGTAAGAGCAAATAGGCACAATATAATCATCTTTAGTTTCTATAAAGCATTTGGAAAAAATGTATTTTAGCAGCTACAGCAAAAATGAAGAATGCTACATCCAATAAAAATATTGAAATACCTGGCAAAGTTTCAGGGTAGGTGTTAAATAGAAATAGCTCAAGGCTGGGAGTAGAAATATAAACACAGTTTTAAAAAAGCCCCAAACTATATACAAACTGTGGTACCGTGGAACATTTTATGGGTTTAGATTGTTCACTGATAAGCAGTTTACCTTCCAGTTGTTTTTTTTTTCTTTAATTTATTTGGCTGCGCCAGGTTTTAGTTGCGGCACACGGGATCTTCGTTGCCATGTGCGGGATCTTTTTTAGTTGCAGCATGCGGGATCCAGTTCCCTGATCAGGGATCAAACCAGTGCCCTCTGCATTGGGACCACTGAGTCTTAACCACTGGACCACCAGGGAAGTCCCACCTTCCAGTTTTTAAGTGATATGGAAATGGATCTAAAAGTGAACATTTATTGAGCACCAGCTATGTGATGAGGTTCTGTGCCAAGAGCTTTGCATGCTTTATTTCTTTCAATTCTTACAACCCTATAATTCTAATTTTATAGACAAGGAAATGAATCTCAGAGAGGTTATATAATTTGCCCAAGGTCACATAGTTAATGAATAAGAATAACTGCAAGCACTCATCAAATACCATGGGCCAGGCACGATTATAAGTGCTTTATATAAATTTTAACTTTTAAATCTCACAGAAACAGTGCCGTGATGATCTTCCTTTCAAAAATAAGGAAACTGAGGCACAGAGAGCTTAAATAACCAGCTGGTAAACCTGGAGCCAGGATTCAAACCCAGGCAGGCTGCCGCCAGTGTCCTAACTTTGAACCTCTATGCCATAGACCATCTTTCAGAAAGTGTAGCTAGAATCCAAACCCAGGACTGCCAGAGTCGATTGTAAATCAGGTGCCCAGGGGACCTATTAGAATGATGACAGGTTGAACTTTATGTTGGTGTAAATGCATAACATACTCCCAGAAAAATACAACTTTGTGGGGTTAGGAAATGAGAGCATCCTTGATCTGTGTATTTCAACCCTATCTTAATCTTTGCCCTCCTCTTGATAAACGGATCTTTCTGTTTCTTCAGAGAATCCAAGAATCATATTTACTCTGAAGATGGAGGCACTATTCCATTATATTTTCTTTAGTCAATAATATTTTGTGATTTTTGTCAATCGTTATTATCTGTGAAGACCATAGGGACTAAATTTTTTTTCTAATATGCCTTCCCCTTCCCCTGGGCCAAAAAAATCCAAAATAAAACCCAAAAAACAACAAAAAAAATTTTTTTAAACCTACAACTTCCTAACCTTGAGACCACTTGTCATAGATTGTACACAGGGGGTGTCTTGCATGCATGCATTTATCATTCAGAGAGCATGTGATAAATTTTTGAAAAAGAAAGAGATTTTCTCTGAATTATTCCGCTAGTGTATTGATTATTAACCAGTTAAGTCAATTGACATTTTCCTGGGATTACAATGGAAGTAAGGCAGTCAGTAGAAAATCAGGTCAAAAGCTTAACCCAAGAGAGCAAAGATATGTTTCTGCTACACTCTGCTGTAGCTCACCCTGAGGAAGCCAGATTAATGCCTAGTTACAGTTTTACTATTTTTCTGTCAATCTTACCTGGTGGATTCTACCTATACCTGAGGGGTCATTCAGAATCTAAAATATAAGGCCGAAGATTTTTGAGAAAGTTGACGATAGGATAGAGGATTTTCGATCTCGTTTTAATACTAACGATGGAAGCTTAACTTTGGCTTATGTATAGAATACTTCTTGAAGTTAAACTTGTAAGATGTCTTGGAAAAATGGGTGTTGAACTCATATAGAGAGAAGTGTTATTCTCTTTTTCTGAGAATAAAGAATTAATAAGCTTTAGTTGTTAAATGAGATCAAAGAGGCTGATGAGAATGGGCATAGCATCCACTGTGTACTATTGGGAGAAGGAATCAATGATGTTTCAATGAAATGAGAGGGCATTTTTCCAGGAAATTATCCTCTTAGGACTCTTTTGATTGAAAAACCAGTTTTGCCGAAAGACTGCCACGTAACACAATGCTGAAGGCATACACCTTCCCGTCCTTATTTAATATTTATTTTTTAAAAGGTAATTTATCAAAAAGCAAGTATTAGGAGGGTTTTTTTTTTTAAAGAAGCAAGTTGAGGAATTTTGTGAGGTTACTCTCCACTCATCACTATGTCTCATACAACAGTTGACCCTTGAAAAACATGGGGGTTAGGGGTAGCGACCGTCTGCACAGCAGAAACCTACGTATAATGTTTGACTCCCCTAAAACTTAACTACTAATAGCCTACTGTTGACCAGAAGCCTTACCGATAACATAAACAGTTGATTAACACATATTTTGTATGTTATATGGATTATATATGGTATTCTTAGAATAAAGTAAGCCAGAGAAAAGAAAGTGTTATTAAGAAAATTGTGAAGACAAGAAGATACGTTTACAGTACTGTACTGATTGATACCATAAGTTTACCTTGTCTGTTTACAAGATGAATTGTCTGTCAGTACCTACATCAATGGTGTCTTATGTGATACAAAACACTGCAGATGTTATACTTATTACTAACACAGGATGTCAAAAATGAAAGATAATGTGCAAAAGAAATTCATATTCATTTACAGGTATAACAAGTCATGCATTGATAAAGAAGCAGCAGTACGATTGCTTTATTACAGACTAGTGTAATCGATACGATTGCTTTGTGGTAGCCTCGCCTATATGGTAATAAATGAATCATTATAAAGTTTGGATGGCATGCAGTATTACAGTCATATTGATAATACAGCATTGGAAAGATTGTTTGTTTGTTTTTTTAAATCACCTGTGATCATCGGTTGATGCACAGTTTCTCCAATTATGAGAGAGGCATACTGTGTAGTGTAATATAATTATATAAATATAATTCTTTGAAAGCAAAGTTATAAAACAGTAAAAAAAAAACCCTAACGTTATTTTTATATTAAATGTCACTCACCTCATGCCTATGTAAGGGTAGGCTATCCTTGCATACATACGATGTAATACAAATCTTGCATACGATGTTCTACACGTACATTTTTCTGTATTTATTGAAAAAAAAAATCAACATTTACATGGACCCACACAGTTCAAACTTGTGTTGTTCAAGGGTCAACTGTATATGCAGCTATAATCACATTTTCAATCCTGAACAGTGATTGAAGTTCACAAATATAATCTTGAGTCATCAAGTAAAGTTAAATTAAGTGAATTCTTCTTACTTAAGCACAGAGATATGTAAAATATTTCCTTTAAATTGATTTATTATTCCAAAGAATGAGAACAGCTACCTATTACTGAGCCTATTCTGTGTACTATACTAAGAACTTACACAGATTATCTAATTTAACTTTTATAGCAGCTCTGTGAGGTTAGGATTATTATTTCTATTTTACAGATGGGGAAACTGAGGCTCAGAGAAATTAAATAACAAAAGCCACATCTGTCTGAATCCAGAGACTGTACCCTTAACTACTGTGCTATTCTTTTCTTTAAGTGTTAGCAGGTAGAGTTTAATTTTATACATTTGGACATTTCAGTTATGTGGAATAGCTTCCTTCAGTTCTTGGAGAACACAAGATAAATGAGGTATTCATTAATTTCATTTCATAGCAAATAGTACTCAAGAGTAAATTTTGGAATTTTTCAGCTCATGCCTTATTTGGCACTGGACATTCTGCAAGATTATCCGGGACTTCCTGGACTTTTTGTGGCCTGTGCTTACAGTGGAACATTAAGGTATGAACTATGACTCTAATAATATAAGATTTCCCTTTTGGGATCTTTCTTTTGTTATTGGATATTTGGGGGTGATAAAGCTGAATTCTGGACATGAGCACAGATGGCCCTCATATAGATAATGTACTCCATGTCTTCTCTCTGTTGGTCCAACTCTTCTCTCTAGGGGCTGGATATTGTCATCAGTCTCTTTTGTTTTTTTAATTAATTAATTCATCAGTTAACTTTTGGCTGTGTTGGGTCTTCATTGCGGTGCGTGGCCTATAGGCCCTCGGGCCTAAATCAACAATAAAAAAAATAAAAAAAATTTTTTTTAAGTAATGTAGTAGAAATCTGGTTATATTTCAGAAGTGACAATATGTTTTCCCTTTTCTTTTACCTTGTTAAAGTATTATTAAAGTTTAAACATTATTAATCAAAATTGTGATTTTCCCTTACAGCACAGTGTCCTCCAGTATTAATGCCTTAGCAGCAGTAACTCTGGAAGACCTAGTAAAACCTCGCTTCCAATCTCTCTCAGAAAGGTCTCTGTCTTGGGTTTCCCAAGGAATGAGTAAGTTTTTGTTTCACAATTCCATTTTAGCTCTGGGAGATGAATTTTAGAAATATCAGAAATTCTTTTCCATGGAAAATATAGAGTAAGTGAGTGTGAGTGTATAAACACTCACATGCATGTGACTTAATGCAGTCATGGCCATATTTGCAATCAAGATTTGAGACATACTTCAAACAATTGTCAGGCCACCACAAAAAACAATTGCCAGGGGTGCCATTTGGCTAGCCTTCTTTCCTACCTTCTTTCTGTCCCAAATCTATGTTAAAATTCTTAGCCATAGTTAAAAATTTAACCCTTTACCATCTAAAACTTAGACCCCAGTTTTCAGAAATATTCTTAGTTTGGAACCAAGAGCCATGCTTTTTCTGTATTACCTAAGAGGGCACTGCCAGTTTAAGATATAATCTGTGGGTATGGATTGAAGATACAGGAACAGAGCATTATGATTTTTTACTGGTCTTGATTGTCTGTTCTCTCTGCACATGTAGACTGTCCAGAAGATAATCAATAAAATTGTCCAAGGTATGCTTAAGTCCTTCATTTAATATGAATGCTTAAATTCATAGATTATAGGACCTTATTAGGGGTTAAGTATCATATTGAATGGAAAGGTCTTTAACCTCAGTTCCCAGGTGTCCCAGCTGTAATAGCTGACTCAAAAAAATCTGGCTAGTGTACTTCCTTCTTCATTTTCAAATCTTGGGTATACATGTTTTGGGATGAATGACTAACGAACTTATTATTTTAAAAAAGAATCTTTAACCTCAATAGCACTAATAGACTGTCAAAGACATAGTAAATAATATTCTGTTTTAAACCATAGTTCTATATATGATTGCCATGACTGTAGCCTGGAACAAGTACTTAATTTATATTCTTCAGTGTCCCCTAAATTTAACTAGCATTGCATCATTTTATTATGTACCTGATTTTAATCCTGGAGCGTAATTTCAGAATGATACGATGTTTCCTAAAGGGTATTTAGATGGGTTCATTATGGGTTTGTTGAAGCTGTGTGGTTTAGCAGAACGCATGGAAGCTTTTGAAGCTAGACAGACTCAGTCTTGTTTCACCAGTTAACTAGCTGTTAGCCTTGAGCAAACCCATCTGAGCCTCTGTTTCTTTATATGGAAAATGAGAACAAAAAATATTCACTTTGCAGGTACTATGAGGTTTAGAGATAATCCATGTAAAACAAGAGCCACTAACTGGTACTCAGGAATGATGTTGATGATGATTAATAACAAATCAACTCCACTAGTGTAGATGAGACTTTCCTTCATTTTGAAAGGTTGTATATAGTCATTATCTTGAGGTATATACAGTAAGGACATCATAGAGAAGAACACGGCAAATGACTTGAATGTTTCCGATAACTTTGAGTACAAAAAACCACAATGGTGACCATTCATGAGCTGCCAAATAGAGAAGAATTTAGCTAAATATGTTGGAAATACTGTTTAGAATAGAGTTTGGAGGCATGAAAAATCATTGCAACAAAAGCACTTTGAAAAAATTAATGTAAGTTATTCAGGTGCAAATAAGATTATTTACTCACTACGCTTAACAAAGGTGTGAGTGCTTGTGTTAAGTAAGATAGAAATAACATAAGGAATGCACTAATTTTTTGATGAACACATTTCTCATTCATTTTATTTTTTGTATTTTGAAGTTTATATGTGGGAAATTATATTAACAGATTTCAGGTGATTTTTGCTGAATGGAAGTCTTTAAAAATAAGAATAGGGGGCTTCCCTGGTGGCGCAGTGCTTGAGAGTCCGCCTGCCGATGCAGGAGACGCGGGTTCGTGCCCCGTTTCGGGAAGATCCCACGTGCCGCGGAGCGGCTGGGCCCGTAAGCCATGGCCGCTGAGCCTGCGCGTCCGGAGCCTGTGCTCCGCAAATGGGAGAGGCCACAACAGTGAGAGGCCTGCATAACGCCAGGAAAAAAAAAAAAAAAAAAAAATAAGAATAGGGGGTGGGTTTAATAAAAAAAAATTTTTTTCCCATAGTAATTTTAAAAGCAAAATGTATACTTGGAGAAAATCTGGAAAATACTGAAAGCCAAAAGAGAAAAAAAATCCCGTAAGCTGACCACTGATGGTGGCTTGAGAATTCGTATAAAGTTTCAGGAAAATAGTTTGGTAGAAGGGGGAATATAATACTTGTCCTGAAACTGCCTTTCTTTGCTAGCTTAACAGGAAAGGTTTGTGGATGTTGATGGAGATTATATGAAGGTTAAAGGTCCTAAAACACTCTTTGGTGTGGATTGCTACTTCCCAGGAGAAATGAACACTTAAATTCGGAAGACTTTCTGAAGTTTATTACTCCCTTCCCCCATCATGTTATACAGACCAGAGCTGAAGTGTGTCCTATTTCTGGCAAACTGAAAACAGACACCTGAGCCTTCCTTTTTTTTTTTTTTTTTAATATCTTTATTGGAGTATAATTGCTTTACAACGGTGTGTTGGTTTCTGTTTTAGGACAAAGTAAATCAGCTATACATATACATATATCCCCACATCCCCTCCCTCTTGTGTCTCCCTCCCACCCTCCCTATCCCATCCCTTTAGGTGGTCACAAAGCACGGAGCTGATCTCCCTGTGCTATGCGGCTGCTTCCCACTAGCTACCTATTTTACATTTGATAGTGTATATATGTCCATGCCATTCTTTCACTTTGTCCCAGCTAACCCTTTCCCATCCCCTTGTCCTGAAGTCCGTTCTCTACGTCTGCATCTTTATTCCTATCCTGCCCCTAGGTTCTTCAGAACCTTTTTTTTTTTTTTTTTAGATTCCATATATATGTGTTAGCATATAGTATTTGTTTTTCTCTTTCTGACTTACTTCACTCGGTATGACAGTCTCTAGGTCCATCCACCTCACTACAAATAATTCAATTTTGTTTCTTTTTATGGCTGAGTAATATTCCATTGTATATATGTGCCACATCTTCTTTATCCATTCACCTGTCGATGGACACTTAGGTTGCTTCCATGTCCTGGCTATTGTAAATAGAGCTGCATTGAACATTATGGTACATAAATCTTTTTGAGTTATGGTTTTCTCAGGATATATGCCCAGCAGGGGGATCGCTGGGTCGTATGCTAGTTCTATTTTTAGTTTTTTTTTTTGTGGTATGCGGCCTCTCACTGTTGTGGCCTCTCCCGTTGCGGAGCACAGGCTCCGGACACGCAGGCTCAG
>NW_006792108.1:1221312-1235071 GCF_000442215.2 Lipotes vexillifer | reverse complement strand
GGCAGGCGGACTCTCAACCACTGCGCCACCAGGGAAGCCCTATTTTTAGTTTTTTAAGGAACCTCCATACTGTTCTCCATAGTGGCTGTATCAGTTTCCATTCCCACCAACAGTGCAAGAGGGATCCCTTTTCTCCACACCCTCTCCAGCATTTATTGTTTGTAGATTTTTGGATGATGGCCATTCTGACTGGTGTGAGGTAATACTTCATTGTAGTTTTGATTTGCATTTCTCTAGTGATTACTGATATTGAGCATCCTTTCATGTGTTTGTTGGCAATCTGTATATCTTCTTTGGAGAAATGTCTATTTAGGTCTTCTGCCCATTTTTGGATTGGGTTGTTTGTTTTTTTGATATTGAGCTGCATGAGCTGCTTGTAAGTTTTGGAGATTAATCCTTTGTCAGTTGCTTCATTTGCAAATATTTTCTCCCATTCTGAGGGTTGTCTATTTGTCTTTTCTATGGTTTCCTTTGCTGTGCAACAGCTTTTAAGTTTCATTAGGTCCCATATGTTTAGTTTTGTTTTTTATTTCCATTTCCCTAGGAGGTGGGTCAAAAAGGATCTTGCTGTGATTTATGTCATAGAGTGTTCTGCCTATGTTTTCCTCTAAGAGTTTGATACTGTCTGGCCTTATATCTAGGTCTTCAATCCATTTTGAGTTTATTTTTGTGCATGGTGTTAGGAAGTGTTCTAATGTCATTCTTTTACATGTAGCTGTCCAGTTTTCCCAGCACCACTTATTGAAGAGAGGCTGTCTTTTCTCCATTGTATATTGTTGCCTCCTTTATCAAGGATAAGGTGACCATACGTGTGTGGGTTTATCTCTGGGCTTTCTATCCTGTTCCATTGATCTGTATTTCTCTTTTTGTGCCAGTACCATACTCTCTTGATTACTGTAGCTTTGTAGTATAGTCTGAAGTCAGGGAGCCTGATTCCTCCAGCTCCATTTTTCTTTCTCAAGAATGTTTTGGCTATTTGGGGTCTTTTGTGTCTCCATTCAAATTGTGAAAATTTTTGTTCTGGTTCTGTGAAAAATGCCATTGGTAGTTTGGTAGGGATTGCATCGAATCTGTAGATTGCTTTGGGTAGTAGAGTCATTTCCACAATGTTGATTCTTCCAAGCCAAGAACATGGTATATCTCTCCATCTATTTGTATCATCTTTAATTTCTTTCATCAGTGTCTTATAGTTTTCTGCATATAGGTCTTTTATCTCCTTAGGAAGGTTTATTCCTAGGTATTTTATTCTTTTTGTTGCAGTGGTAAATGGGAGTGTTTCCATAATTTCTCTTTCAGATTTTTCATCATTAGTGTGTAGGAATGCAAGAGAATTCTGTGCCTTAATTTTGTATCTTGCTACTTTACCAAATTCATTGATTAGCTCTAGGAGTTTTCTGGTGGCATCTTTAGGATTCTCTATGTATAGTATCACGTCATCTGCAAACAGTGACAGTTTTACTTCTTCTTTTCCAATTTGGATTCCTTTTATCTCTTTTTCTTCTCTGTTTGCTGTGGCTAAAAGTTGCTAAACTATGTTGAATAATAGGGGTGAGAGTGGGCAACCTTGTTTTGCTCCTGATCTTAGTGGAAATAGTTTCAGTATTTCACCACTGAGGACAATGTTGACTGTGGGTTTGTCATATATGGCCTTTATTATGTTGCAGTAAGTTCCCTCTATGCCTACTCTCTGGAGGGTTTTTATCATAAATGGGTGTTGAATTTAGTCGAAAACTTTTTCTGTATCTATTGAGATGATCATATGGTTTTTATCCTTCACTTTGTTAATATGGTGTATCACATTGATTGATTTGCATCTATTGAAGAATCCTTGCATTCCTAGGATAAATCCCACTTGATCATGGTTTGTGATCCTTTTAATGTGCTGTTGGATTCCGTTTCCTACTACTCAATACACTAGTGTATTGTTTACACAGCCTCCATGTGTTTGTATTTTTTACAGATTTTTTCCTGTAATTGACATTTAATCTCATAGCGTTGTGGTTGGAAAAGATATTTGATATGATTTCAATTTTCTTAAATTTACCAAGGCTTGGTTTGTGACCCAAGATATGATCCATCCTGGAGAATGTTCCATGAGCTCTTGAGAAGAAAGTGTATTCTGTTGTTTTTGGACGGAATGTCCTATAAATATCAATTAAGTCCATCTTGTTTAATGTATCATTTAAAGCTTGTGTTTCCTTATTTGTTTTCATTTTGGATGATCTGTCCATTGGTGAAAGCGTGGTGTTAAAAGTCCCCTACCATTATTGTGTTACTGTCAATTTCCCCTTTTATGGCTCCTAACATTCACTTTATGGATTGAGGTGCTCCTATGTTGGGTGCATAAATATTTACAATTGTTATATCTTCTTCTTGGATTGATCCCTTGATCATTATGTAGTGTCCTTTCTTGTCTCTTGTAATAGTCTTTATTTTAAAGTCTATTTTGTCTGATATGAGAATTGCTACTCCAGCTTTCTTTTGGTTTCCATTTGCATGGAATATCTTTTTCCATCCCCTCACTTTCAGTCCGTATGTGTCCCTAAGTCTGAAGTGGATCTGTTGTAGATAGCATATATACGGGTCTTGTTTTTCTATCAATTCAGCCAGTCTATGTCTTTTTGCTGGAGCATTTAATCCATTTACATTTAAGGTAATTATCGATATGTCTGTTCCTATTACCATTTTCTTAATTGTTTTGAGTTTGTTATTGTAGGTCTTTTCCTTCTCTTGTGTTTCTTGCCTAGAGAAGTTCCTTTAGCATTTGTTGTAAAGTTGGTTTGGTGGTGCTGAAATCTCGTAGCTATTGCTTGCCTCTAAAGGTTTTTTTTTTTTTTTAAAGGGAAAAATAATGTTCACTTTATTAAAAATATAATCCAGCAAAGGAAGCAGAGACAACCACGGTCACTTGTCCACCCTGGTCACACAGAGGAGGTGGAAGGGCCAGTATCAAGACCCTTACCTCCTCTGCCATCTCTACAGAACACCTTATTTTTGTCAGAAATGGAAAGATGGAGTGTCACTCATCGGGGAGACAGGGCCATCATGGAGGGTGGTTTCTTGTTGCCTTTGGTCAAGTAAGAACTGTGGGTCCTGTTTCCCAATTTTCTTGTTTCCACACTCACAGCCCCTTTTCATGGCCTATCCCCATTCCTACATTTAATCACACACATCTCAGTGAAAATGCTAGGGCTTTATTACAAATGGAGTTGACTGCTTAGGACCCCCTCTCCAATCTTTCTTTTCTACCCTCTACCTCTCAATACATCCCTCCAGGGCAGGTCACTAGGCCGTTAGGGAAGAGGAATCTGGGGACAGTGAAAAGGAGCAACGCTTTCTCCAAAGTCCTCTGAAATAACCATCAAGTCCTCCTGGTTCCAGCTGAGAATCTTCTGGTGGAAGGGGTGTGAGATTTAGCTCTTATCTTCAAGGTCCTCCATGTCTACATCCTGGGGGGCTTTTGTCTTCTTTTTTGATTTGGGCTGTGGTTCACTAGTCCTGGCTGACTTGAGGGGGGCTTCCACTTCCATGGCTGCTTTCTCTTTCTGGACGAGCCGGATCTGCTGGAGGAGTTTTCTGCGCTTCTTCCCAGACAGAGTAATGTTGGCACGTGCACTGGACGCCCGCTTCTTGAGGTGGTGCCTCGTGATCAGCCCTTCGTCTGTCACAGCCCTGACCACCTGGTGCTTCAGTCGCCACTCCCGGATCAACACCCGCTGTCGCTTGAACAGCTTCTTCTTCAGCTCCGTTCGCAGCCGGTTGATCTTTCCCCCCGGAGCACCCACTGCTGCGTTTGGCTATAAAGGTTTTAATTTCTCCGACCAATCTGAATGAGATCCTTGCTGTGTAGGGTAATCTTGGTTGTAGGTTTTTCCTTTCATCACTTTAAATATAACCTGCCCCTCCCTTCTGGCTTGCAGAGTTTCTGCTGAAAGATCAGCCATTAACCTTATGGGGATTTCCTTGTATGTTATTTGTTGCTTTTCTCTTGCTGCTTTTAATATTTTTTCTTTGTATTTAATTTTTGCTAGTTTGATTAATATGAGTCTTGGCATGTTTCTCCTTGGATTTATCCTATATGGGATTCTCTGCGCTTCCTGGAATTGGTTGACTATTTCCTTTCCCATATTAGGGAAGTTTTCAGCTATAATCTCTTCAAATATTTTCTCAGTCCCTTTTTTTTTTCCTCTTCTTCTTCTGGGACCCCTATAATTCAAAGGTTGGTGTGTTTAATGTTGTCCTAGAGGTCTATCAGATTTTCCTCAATTCTTTTCATTCTTTTTTCTTTATTCTGCTCTGTGGTAGTTATTTCTAATATTTTATCTTCCAGGTCACTTTTCCATTTTTCTGCCTCAGTTATTCTTCTATTGATTCCTTCTAGAGAATTTTTAATTTCATTTATTGTGTTGTTCATCTTTGTTTGCTCTTTAGTTCTCCTAGGTCCTTGTTAAATGTCCCTTGTATTTTCTCCATTCTATTTCCAAGATTTTGGACCATCTTTACTATCATTACTCTGATCTTTTTCAGGTAGACTGCCTATTTCCTGTTCATTTGCTTAACTGGTGGATTTTTACCTTGCTCCTTCATCTGCTGCATATTTCTCTGTCTCCTCATTTTGCTTAACTTACTGTGTTTGGGGTCTCCTTTAGGAGGCTGCAGGTTTTTAGTTCCTGGTTTTTTTGGTGTCTGCCCCCAGTGGGTAAGATTGATTCAGTGGGTAGTGTAGGCTTCCTGGTGGAGGGAACTGGTGCCTGTGTTCTGGTGGATGAGGCTGGGTCTTGTCTTTCTGGTGGGCAGGACCACGTCGGTGGTGTGTTTTGGTGTGTCTGTGAACTTATTATGATTTTAGGCAGCCTCTCTGCTAATGGGTGGTGTTGTGTTCCTTTCTTGCTAGTTGTTTGGCATGGGGTGTCCAGCACTGGAGCTTGCTGGTTGTTGAGTGGAGCTGGATCTTAGCATTGAGTTGGAGATCTCTGGGAGAGCTCCAGCTGATTGATATTAAGTGGGGCCAGGAAGTGTCTGGTGGACAAATGTCCTGAACTCAGCCCTCCCACCTCAGAGGCTCAGGCCTGACAGCCAGCCAGAGCACCAAAACCCTGTCAGACACATGGCTCTGAGAAGCAGTGGCATACTGGCATGCAATCTGGGAAGGATGTAGGACATGAGTAGAACCGGTGATGTTCTAAGCCAGGCCAGAGGTTGCAAGATTTTTTAGATTGCTGGTTTGTTGTAAAAGGATATAACTCAAAAACAGCCAGATGGAAGAGATGAATATGGCAAGATATGGAAAAGGGCGTGGAGCATCCATGCCCTCTCTGAGCATACCACGTGTTCACCAACCCAGAAGCTCCCTGAACCTTCCTTTACCAACAAATGTTTATGGAGGATTACATTAATAACACAATAGCTATTAGGTTTTAAATCCCTATAGTTAATCTTAGGGAATCTTTACCTATATAACCTAATGTAATTAAGCCTGGGCCACAATATCAGTGTTTTCTTTCCTCTTTGCATACTAGTTCCCTTTCCTTTTTTAGCTGGCTCTGAGGTAGGTGGCCATTCTTTATTATAGTCATATTCTGTACTTCGAATCAAGGTGTGATAGCTTATTCTATTGAGAATTCTAATCCTCTGAATCTGGATTTTACAGTGGCTTTTACATCATCCATCTAGGTGTGCTGTTTGGAGCTTTGTGTATTGGAATGGCTGCGCTGGCATCACTGATGGGAGCTTTGTTGCAGGTAAGAGCTAATCCTGGAAGGTTTGAGTCATAATCACTAAATTCTTCTCCTTTTCCTTTTTTTTTTTTTAAGCATTGATGTGACCATCCTTACAGACTTTTCTCTCTATATGTCTACACATAGACATACCAAGGAACATAGATGGCTAAATTCTTAAAAAAATTTTTGTTAAATAATCTTTCCATTTTGAGATGATTATAGAGTTACATGCAATACTAAGAAATAATACAGAGAGATCCCATATACCCTTTACCCAGTTCCCTCAGTGGTATGAGACCTAGGTTGGTGTTCTTTTTTTCCCTTTTCCCGGTGGATGTCCTGTTGCTCTAACACCACGTGTTGTGAAAGCTGTCTTTCTTCCATTGAATTGCCTTTGCACCTGTGTGAAAAATCAGTGGGGCATATTTGTGTGGGTCTGTTTGTGGTTTCTTTGTTCTATTCCATTGATCTATGTGTCTATCCATCTGCCAAGGTCATACAGTCTTGATTACTATAGCTCTGTAATAAGTCTTGAATTCAGAAGTACTGATTCCGCCCACTTTATTCTTATTTTTCAAAATTGTTTTAACTGTTCTAGTTCCTTTTCCTTCCCATATAAAGTTTAGAATAATCTCTATATCTAAAAAAAATCTTGCTTAGTTTTTGATAGGATTGTCTTGAACCTGTAAAACAATTTGGGAAGAACTGACATTTTTACTGTGTCGAATCTTTTAATCCATGAACATAGTGTATCTCTTCATTTATTTAGATTTTCTATGATATTTTTCCCACCACTACTGTGTAATTTTCATATACAAGTCATGTTTATATTTAGTTAGATTTACACCTAAGTATTTCATTTTTTTTGAGTGCTTGTACACGGTATTGTATTCTTAATGTTGGTGTCCATGTGTTTGTTAATATATAAGGATACAATTGATTTTTGTATATTTGTTTGTATCCTGTGACCTTGCTGAACTTATTAGTTCCTGGGATTTTCTACAGATAAAATTATGTCATCTTCAAATTGGGATAGTTTTATGTCTTATTTTCCAATCTGTATATGTACCTTTAATTTCCTTACTGCCCTGGCTTCAACTTCCACATCATGTTGAATAAGAGTGGTGAAAGTGGACATCATTGCCTTGTTCTCCAATCTGAATGAGAAATTCAGTGGTTCATTCTTGAGTACATTACCTGTAGGATTTTTGTACATGCCCTTTACCAAATTAAGGAAATTCCCCTCTATTCCTATTTTTCTGAGAGTTTTTATCATGGATGAGTGTTGAATTTGTCAAATGGTTTTTCTGCAGCATTCAATATGATAATATGATTTTCTTCTTTAGCCCTTTAACATGGTGTATTATGCTGATTGATTTTCAAATTTTAAGCTGGCATTGCATTCCTGGAATAATCTTCTCTTGGTCATGGTGTATAGTTATTTTTATATATTGCCGAACTCTATTTGCTGATATTATGCTAAGAATTTTTGCATCTATATTCATGAGAGATGCTGATCTGTGGTAATATTTTTTTGTAATGCCTTTTCTTGGTTTTGGTGTTAGGGTCATACCAGCTTCATAAAATAAATTGGGAAGAATTCTCTCCTACTTTCTGGAAGAGATTGTGTAAAATTTGTGTTAATTCTTCTTTAAGTGTTTGGTAGAATACTCTAGTGAAACCATCTGGGCTTGGGGGTTTCTTTTTTGGGAGTTTAAAAATTATGAATTCAGTTTCCTTAATAGTTATAGCTGTTCAAATTATCTGCTTCATAGTGGATGAATTATGGCAATTTGTGTTTTCGAGGAATTGCTCCATTTCATCTAAGTTGTCAAATTTAGGTGTGTGGAATTATTCATAGTATCCCCTTATTATACTTTTGATGTCTGCAGGGTTTTTAGTGATATCTCCTGTTTTATTCATAATATCGGTAATTTTATCTTTTATCTCTTTTTTTAGTCTTGCTAGAGGTTTGTCAATTTTTATTGATATTTTGAAAGAACTAGCTTCTTGTTTCATTGATTTTCTGTATCGTTTTTCTATTTTAGATCATTGCTTCTTTGAATTATCTTCATGATTTTCTTCCTTCTGCTTGCTTTGGGTTTATTTTGCTCTTCTTGAGGTGTGACACTAGATTACTGATTTGAGACTTTTTTGTAATGTGTGCACTAATTGCTAAAAATCTCCCTCTCCGCACTTTTAGCTATGTCCCATAACTTTTCATATTTTGTATTGGAGTTTTAAATTTTCCTTTGACATGTCCTTTTGACCTGTGGATTATTTAAAAGTATGTTATTTAGTTTCCAATTGTTTGGGGATTTTCCTGTTATCTTTCAGCTATTGATTTCTAATTTCATTCCAATGTGGTCAGAGAACACATTCTGTATGATTTTAATTCTTTTAAATTTGTTGAGGTCTGTTTTATGGCCCAGGATATAGTATTTTGGTGTCTGTTACATGGGCACCTGAAAAGAATGTGTACTCTGCTGTTGTTAAGCATAGTGTTCTACAGGTGTCAATTAGATCCTGCTCATTGATGGTGCTGAGTTCTTCTGTATCCTTCTGATTTTACGCTTATTTGTTTTTATCAATTGTTGACAGAAGTGGTGAATTCTCAACCTATAGTGTGTAGTTGTCTCTTTTCCTTTTAGTTCTATTAGATTTTGCTTGTATTTTGCAGTTCTCTTGTTTGGTGCATATACATTTAGGATTTCTATGGCTTCTTGGTGAATTAGTCCTCTTATCATTATATAATGTTCCTCTCTGATAATTTTCTTTGTCTGAAAACTACTTTATCTGATATTAAATAGTTGCTCCTGGCTTTCCTTTGATTAATGTTTGCATGATATCCTTTTACTTTGAACTTGACTATATCATTATATCTTAAGTGAGTTTTTTGTAGACAGCATATAGTTGGGTTATGTTTTTAAATTCATCCTGCCAATCTCTGTCTTTTTATTGGGGTATTTAGACTTTTAAAATTTAGTATAATTATTGAAATATTAGGGCTTAAGCCTGCTGTTTTTTGTTATGTTTGTTCTTTCTGTTTTCATTTTTTTAAGTGGGATACTTAAACATTTTTTAGAATCCCATTTTGATCTATCTATATTGTTTTGAGTTTGTCTCTTAGTGTAGCATTTTCATTTGTTGCTTTATGTGTATATACATAACTTATCACAGTCTACTTGTTTTGTCCTTTTACCAATCCGAGTAAAGTATAGAAATCTTATGTCATTTCTGTCTCTTTACCCAGTTTATAACACAATTGTCTTAAATATTTACTCTGCATACATTTTGAATTACATTAGACAGTGTTATAATTTTTGCTTCAACAATCAAACATGATTTAGAAAACTCAAGAGGAGGAGGAAAGCCTATTATATTTATTTTTGCTTATTGTGTTCTTTCTTTCTTCCTGATTTCTCAAGGTTCCTTCTTTTACCATTTCCCTTCTATTTAGAGAACTTCCTTTAGCCGTTCCTTTAAGGATAAGTCTGCTGGCAACAAATTTTCTTGGTTCCCCTTTATCTGAGAATGTATTGATTTCCCCTTTATTCCCAAATGATATTTTTGCCAGGTATAGGATTCTGAGTTGACAGTTCTTTTTTTCCAACACTTGAAAAATATTGTGCCACTTTCTCCTGGCTTCCATTATTTTTAAGGAGAAATCTGCTGCATTCTAATTGTTTTCCCCTATAGGGAAGGTGTCATTTTTTTTCCTCTGGCTGCTTTCAGAAATTTTTCTTTGAAGTTAGTTTACAGAAGTTTAATTACGATGTGTCTTGGCATGTTTTTCTTTGGGTTTATTCTGTTTGTAGTTTGCTTAGCTTTTGAATCTGTAGGTTTATGTTTCTTGCCAAATTTGGGAAGTTCAAACATTATTTCTTTGAGTACTTTTCAGCCCCACTCTCTTTCTTTTCTTACCTAAGACTCGGATGACATGAATGTTAGATTTTTTGTTATATTCACACAGGTCCTGGTGACTAATTTTTAAGCCTATTTTCTCTCTGTTTTTTTCAGATTCGGCAGTTTTTATTGGTCTATCTTCCAGTTCACTGATTCTTTTCTCTGTCCCCCCAATTCTGCTGTTGAACCTATCCACTGAGATTTTTATTTAAGTTATTATATTTTCAGTTCTAAAATTTACATTTTGTTCTTCTTTATATCATCTATGTTGTTTTTTTCTTTTTTTTTTTTTTTTTTTGGCATTACGCGGGCCCCTCACTGCTGTGGCCCCTCCCGTTGCGGAGCACAGGCTCCGGACACGCAGGCTCAGCGGCCATGGCTCACGGGCCCAGCCGCTCCGCGGCATGTGGGATCTTCCCGGACCTGGGCACGAACCCGTGTGCCCTGCATCAGCAGGCGGACTCTCAACCGCCGCGCCACCAGGGAAGCCCTCATCTATGTTTTTGCTGATACTTTTTTTTTTTTTTTTTTTTTAAGGCCTTTTTCTTTTTTTTTTTTTTTTTTTGCTAAGGCCTTCTACTTTTTCATTTGTTTCAAGTATGTTCTAATTGCTGAAGCAGTTTTATCATGGCTGCTTGAAAATTTGTGAAATAATTCTAATATATCTGTCACTTCTCTATCAGCATTTATTGATTGTCTTTTTTCATTCATTTTGGGATCTTCCTAATTCCTGCTCTGAATAGTGAACTTCACTTGAAACTTGGACATTTTTATATTATGTGGTGAGACTCTAGATCTTACATGCACCTTCTGTTTTGGTTTTCTTTCTCTGATACCACTTCAACAGTGTAAGGGAGGGAGCTGTCTCATTACTGCCAGGTGGATGTAGATGTCCAGGTCCCCAAGTTGGCCTCTGTTGACATCCAAGGGAGGAATTTCTTATTTTGCTGGGTGGGAACAGTCTCCACTGACATCATGGTGAAGGTGGTCTTGTTCCTGCTGGGCAACAGTGAAAGTCCTGATTCTCCATTAGGCCTCCTATGACATTGCCTGAGCGGAGAGGGAATGAGGTGCCTTGTTATAGGCTGGTGAGGGATGGAATCTAGGCTCCCTACTTGGCCTTTTCTGACATGTGTATGTGGGGGAACAGTTTATTCTGTGGCATTTGGCTGAAATTGAGCAGTTATTATCTAAAAGTTTTCTTTCTTGCTAAGTTGCTCCTTTTCTGGTCTTTGCTGGATTTTTTTGGCCTGCACATATTGTCATTTCTGGATTGCCAGCTTCTTCAGCTCTAAGACTGGGATATGTGGGCCCAAAAGAAAACTCAGAGACCTCACCATTATATTGTCCTTCAGGTCCCAAAGCCCTAGCTAGTCTGCCTTCTGCTCTCGACCTTTTAGATTCTTCTTATGTTCGTTTTATATGTAATGTCCAGGAGTCTTAGTTTTATTAGCAGGAGGAATAGGGAAAAGTACACCAACTCCATCTTCCTATGAGTGGAAATACATTTTTTATTGCCTAAAGGGTCCTTCATGTCTTGTGGCATTTGCTAAATTTTTGTTAGAGAGCATTTTTGTGTTGGAAAACTGTCTTGCTTCTTTGGAGGTGTTGGAATTGAGAGGACAGACTAATCTTTGGAATAGCCTCTTTTTTAAAAAGATATTTATTTATTTACTTACTTACTTGGTTGTGCTGGGTCTTAGTTGAGGCAGGTGGGCTCCTTCGTTGTGTCAGGTGGGCTCCTTCATTGCAGCATGCGAGCTCCTTAGTTGTGGCATGCGAACTCTTAGTTGTGGTATGCATGTGGGATCTAGTTCCCTGACCAGGGATCAAACCTGGGCCCCCTGCATTGGGAGTGTGGAGTCTTATCCACTGCGTCACCAGGGAAGTCCCCTAGCCTCTTCTTTCTGAACCTTGAGTGGACTTCACAGATTTTAGCATCCAAGCCTCAGCATGGACTCTTCCTCCTGTCTGGAGTACCCTTCAACTGTCTAAGTCTTATTTGTTCTTCAAGTTTCAACTTAAACATTATTTTTCAAAAAGGCCCTTTCTGTTCCCTGGATAGGTTTGAGTTCCCCTCTACCAAATGTTCCCAGAGCACCTTGTATTTCTCATATCATCCCCATTACAATACTTTATTGCAGTTATTCATTTAATGTCTGTTTTACTAAATAGTTTATAACTCCATGAAGGTGAGGATTATGACATTGTTCTTTGATACTGTATCAAATACCTGGTGCCTCCTGCAGTGTCCAGGAGAAAGTAGACATTTTACAAATTCAGGTTGAATGTACGTATTTATGTATTGGTTCATAAATATCTACTTATCTGATCACACCTAAGTGGTCCATGAAACTTCCATGGCCACCTGGGCTCCAACTCTGGGACCAGGACCCAGAAACTTGAAGGTTAATGCTGGGCACAGCAAGTCCTCCAGGCTCCTGCTTCAGACCCATCTTGGGTCCTTTCTGGTTGGTGGTTGCTTAGGGCATACTAGTTGTTAAAATAGTGTGATCTCATTCTGATTATATGAATTAGTGAATGAATGAATTAGGTCCAGAAGCTCTAAGCTTACCTGGTACAACTAAGCCATAACCAACAAAACTCCTCTTTGTGTGCTTTCCTCCATAGTCTGCATTATTACTTATAGTTCTTATTGTGGTTGATTTCCCCTTTTTCATATATCAGCTCTGGCCTGAGTATAGATAATGAGATATTCTAGGAGAGTCATCATAGCTCCAAGGCAACTCTTCCTTGCTTTATCTCTAGCCAAGGTCTTATTTCCTGAGATGGGTATTTTGGGGGGGTATATTCCTTATATCTCCAAAACTGGCTCTAGGTCACACTGTCGCAATGACCACTACATGGGCCAAGTGACTTCTTTCACATTTTGCATAAAGTCTACCTTCATTCCTACTGGACTCTGGTTCAAGAGATGCTGTGAAACGACTCCTTAGGATCATATCCTGAGTCCATATCCTCCTCGAACACTAGTTCTCCTCTGTCATCATATCCTCACTCCTTACCCTAGTCCACGAGGTAAGCCTCTTTTTTTTTTTTTTAACCCAGGACTGCAGTCTGTATGCTCTAAAATTTTTCTTGACCATATATATATATACATATTGATTTATTCATTCTGTTCTATCTGTCACTTTTACTCTGTGGACAAACCGGTGTGTCCCTGATTCTTCTTTTACGGTCCTGTCCACTCTCAAAAATTAGCCATTTGAATATTGGGAACACACATCTCTTGAAAGTTTCAGCATTTTGCATTTCTCTATTCTTCATACTGTACATTTTATTTCACTATCATGATTTTGGCATCTCTACAACAAAGCAAAGATTGCAATTAGTAACGTTTAAATCTTTCTACATGATTTGATGAATCTTTTTTTTTTTACATCTTTATTGGAGTATAATTGCTTTACAATGGTGTGTTAGTTTCTGCTTTATAACAAAGTGAATCAGTTATACATATACATATGTTCCCATATCTCTGCCCTCTTGCGTCTCCCTCCCTCCCACCCTCCCTATCCCACCCCTCTAGGTGGTCACAAAGCACCGAGCTGATCTCCCTGTGCTATGCAGCTGCGTCCTACTAGCTATCTGTTTTACGTTTGGTAGTGTATATATGTCCATGCCGCTCTCTCACTTTGTCACAGCTTACCCTTCCCCCTCCCCATATCCTCACGTCCATTCTCTAGTAGGTCTGTATCTTTATTCCTGTCTTACCCCTGGGTTCTTCATGACATTTTTTTTTCTTAAATTCCATATATATGTGTTAGCATACGGTATTTGTCTTTCTCTTTCTGACTTACTTCACTCTGTATGACAGACTCTAGGTCCATCCACCTCATTACAAATATCTCAATTTCATTTCTTTTTATGGCTGAGTAATATTCCATTGTATATATGTGCCACATCTTCTTTATCCATTCATCTGATGATGGACACTTAGTTTGTCTCCATCTCCTGGCTATTATAAATAGAGCTGCAATGAACATTTTGGTACATGACTCCTTTTGAATTATGGTTTTCTCAGGGTATATGCCCAGAAGTGGGATTGCTGGGTCATATAGTAGTTCTATTTGTAGTTTTTTAAGGAACCTCCATACTGTTCTCCATAGTGGCTG
>NW_006792108.1:1218622-1220643 GCF_000442215.2 Lipotes vexillifer | reverse complement strand
TTCCTGCCACCTTTATCAAAGATGATAAGGTGACCATATGTGCGTGGGTTTATCTCTGGGCTTTCTATCCTGTTCCATTGATCTACATTTCTGTTTTTGTGCCAGTACCATACTGTCTTGATTACTGTAGCTTTGTAGTATAGTCTGAAGTCAGGGAGCCTGATTTCTCCAGCTCCATTTTCCATTCCCATTGCTTTGGCTATTCAGGGTCTTTTGTGTTTCCATACAAATTGTGAAATTTTTTGTTCTACTTCTGTGAAAAATGCCAGTGGTAGTTTCATAGGGATTGCATTGAATTTGTAGATTGCTTTGGGTGGTAGAGTCATTTTTACAATGTTGATTCTTCCAATCCAAGAACATGGTATATCTCTCCATCTATTTGTATCATCTTTAGTTTCGTTCATCAGTGTCTTATAATTTTCTGCATACAGGTCTTTTGTCTCCTTAGGTAGGTTTATTCCTAGATATTTTATTCTTTTTGTTGCAGTGGTAAATGGGAGTGTTTTCTTGATTTTACTTTCAGATTTTTCATCATTAGTATATTGGAATGCCAGAGATTTCTGAGCATTAATTTTGTATCCTGCTACTTTACCAAATTCATTGATTAGCTCTAGGAATTTTCTGGGAGCATCTTTAGGATTCTCTGTATATAGTATCATGTCATCTGCAAACGGTGACAGCTTTACTTCTTTTCTGATTTGGATTCCTTTTATTTCCTTTTCTTCTCTGATTCCTGTGGCTAAAAATTCCAAAACTATGTTGAATAAGAGTGGTAAAAGTGGGCAACCTTGTCTTGTTCCTGTTCTTAGTGGAAATGCTTTCAGTTTTTCACCATTGAGGACAATGTTGGCTGTGGGTTTGTCACATATGGCCTTTATTATGTTGAGGAAAGTTCCCTCTGTGCCTACTTTCTGCAGGGTTTTTATCATAAATGGGTGTTGAATTTTGTCAAAAGCTTTCTCTGCATCTATTGAGATGATCATATGGTTTTTCTCCTTTAATTTGTTAATATGGTGTATCACGTTGATTGATTTGCATATATTGAAGAATCTTTGCATTCCTGGAATAAACCCCACTTGATCATGGTGTATGATCCTTTTAATGTGCTGTTGGAATCTGTTTGCTATTATTTTGTTGAGCATTTTTGCATCTATGTTCATCAGTGATATTGGCCTGTAGTTTTCTTTCTTTGTGACATCCTTGTCTGGTTTTGGTATCAGGGTGACAGTGGCCTCGTAGAATGAGTTTGGGAGTGTTCCGTCCTCTGCTATATTTTGGAAGAGTTTGAGAAGGATAGGTGTTAGCTCTTCTCTAAATGTTTGATAGAATTCGCCTGTGAAGCCATTATCATTTAAAGCTTGTGTTTCCTTATTTATTTTCATTTTGGATGATCTGTCCATTGGTGAAAGTGGGGTGTTGAAGTCCCCTACTATGAATGTGTTACTGTCAATTTCCCCTTTTTTGGCTGTTAGTATTTGCCTTATGTACTGAGTTGCTCCTATGTTGGGTGCATAAATATTTACAATTGTTTTATCTTCTTCTTGGATCGATCCCTTGATCATTATGTAGTATCCTTCTTTGTCTCTACTAACAGCCTTTATTTTAAAGTCTATATTTTATGATACTTTATCAATTTTGTTTATCTTCTCAAAGAACCTGCTTTTAGTTTTATTGATCTTTGCTATCATTACCTTCACTTCTTTTTCATTTATTTCTGGTCTGATCTTTATGATTTCTTTCCTTCTGCTAACTTTGGGGTTTTTTTGTTCTTCTTTCTCTAATTGCTTTAGGTGCAAGGTTAGGTTGTTTGTTCGAGGTGTTTCCTGTTTCTTAAGGTAGGATTGTATTGCTATAAACTTCCCTCTTACAACTACTTTTGCTGTATCCCATAGGTTTTGGGTTGTCGTGTCTCCACTGTCATTTGTTTCTAGGTATTTTTTAATTTCCTCTTTGATTTCTTCAATGATCACTTCGTTATTAAGTAGTGTATTGTTTAACCTCCATGTGTTTGTATTTTTTAC
>NW_006792108.1:1201596-1218113 GCF_000442215.2 Lipotes vexillifer | reverse complement strand
GTATGTTCCTATTACCATTTTCTTAATTGTTTTGGATTTGTTATTGTAGGTCTTTTCCTTCTCTTGTGTTTCTTGCCTAGAGAAGTTCCTTTAGCATTTGTTGTAAAGCTGGTTTGGTGGTGCTGAACTCTCTCAGCTTTTGCTTGTCTGTAAAGGTTTTAATTTCTCCATCAAATCTGAATGAGATCCTTGCTGGGTAGAGTAATCTTGGTTGTAGGTTTCTCTCCTTCATCACTTTAAATATGTCCTGCCAGTCCCTTCTGGCTTGCAGAGTTTCTGCTGAAAGATCAACTGGTAACCTTATGGGGATTCCCTTGTGGGTAGAGTAATCTTGGTTGCAGGTTTTTCTCCTTCATCACTTTCAGTATGTCCTGCCACTCCCTTCTGGCTTGTAGAGTTTCTGCTGAGAGATCAGCTGTTAACCTTATGGGGATTCCCTTGTGTGTTATTTGTTGTTTTTCCCTTGCTGCTTTTAATATGCTTTCTTTGTATTTAGTTTTTGACAGTTTGATTAATATGTGTCTTGGCGTATTTCTCCTTGGATTTATCCTGTATGGGACTCTCTGTGCTTCCTGGACTTGATTAACTATTTCCTTTCCCATATTAGGGAAGTTATCAACTATAATCTCTTCAAATATTTTCTCAGTCTCTTTCTTTTTCTCTTTTTCTTCTGGAACCCCTATAATTCGAATGGTGGTGCGATTAATATTGTCCCAGAGGTCTCTGAGACTGTTCTCAGTTCTTTTCATTCTTTTTTCTTTATTCTGCTCTGCAGTAGTTATTTCCACTATTTTATCTTCCAGTTCACTTATCTGTTCTTCTGCCTCAGTTATTCTGCTATTGATCCCATCTAGAGCAATTTTAATTTAATTTATTGTGTTGTTCATCATTTCTTGTTTCATCTTTAGTTCTTCTAGGTCCTTGTTAGATGTTTCTTGCATTTTCTCTATTCTATTTCCGAGATTTTGGATCATCTTTACTATCATTATTCTGAATTCTTTTTCAGGTAGACTGCCTATTTCCTCTTCATTTGTTAGGTCTGGTGCCTTTTTATCTTGCTCCTTCATCTGCTGTGTGTTTTTCTGTCTTCTCATTTTGCTTATCTTACTGTGTTTGGGGTCTCCTTTTTGCAGGCTGCAGGTTCGTAGTTCCCGTCGTTTTTGGTGTCTGCCCCCAGTGGCTAAAGTTGGTTCAGTGGGTTGTGTAGGTTTCCTGGTGGAGGGGACTAGTGCCTGTGTTCTGGTGGATGAGGCTGGATCTTGTCTTTCTGGTGGGCAGGTCCAAGTCTGCTCATGTGTTTTGGGGTGTCTGTGGACTTACTATGATTTTAGGTAGCCTCTCTGCTCATGGTGGGGTTGTGTTCTTGCCTTGCCAGTTGTTTGGCATAGGGTGTCCAGCACTGTAGCTTGCTGGTCGTTGAGTGAAGCTGGGTGCTGGTGTTGAGATGGAGATCTCTGGGAGATTTTCACCATTTGATATTATGTGGAGCTGGGAGGTCTCTTGTGGACCAGTGTCCTGAAGTTGGCTCTCCTACCTCAGAGGCACAGCACTGACTCCTGGCTGCAGCACCAAGAGCCTTTCATCCACCCACATGGCTCAGAATAAAAGGGAGAAAAAGTAGAAAGGAAGAAAGAAAGAAAGAAAGGGAGGAAGGGAGGAAGGGAGGAAGGAAGGAAGAAAGAAAAGAAAAGAAGGTAAGATAAAATAAAATAAGTTATTAAAATAAAAAATAATTATTAAGAAAAAAATTTTAAACAAACAGATAGAACCCTAGGACAAATGGTGAAAGCAAAGCTATACAGACAAAATCTCACACAGAGGAATACACATACACACTCACAAAAAGAGGAAAAGGGGAAAAAATAATAAATCTTGCTCTGAAAGTCCACCTCCTCAATTTGGGTGATTCGCTGTCTATTCAGGTATTCCACAGAGGCAGGGTACATCAAGTTGATTGTGGAGCTTTAATCCGCTGCTTCTGAGGCTGCTGGGAGCGATTTCCCTTTCTCTTCTTTGTTCTCACAGCTCACAGGGGCTCAGCTTTGGATTTGGCCCCGCCTCTGCGTGTAGGTCGCCGGAGGGCGTCTGTTCTTCGCTCAGACAGGACGGAGTTAAAGGAGCAGCTGCTTTGGGGGCTCTGGCGCACTCAGGCCGGGGGCAGGGAGGGGTACGGCATGCGGGGCGAGCCTGCGGCGGCAGAGGCCGGCAGGATGTCGCACCAGCCTGAGGCGCGCCGTGCGTTCTCCTGGGGAAGTTGTCCCTGGATCCGGGGACCCTGGCAGTGGCGGGCTGCACAGGCTCCCGGGAAGGGAGGTGTGGATAGTGACCTGTGCTCAGCAGCGGCCTTAGCGTCTCATGCCCGTCTCTGGGGTCCGCGCTTTTAGCCGCGACTCGCGCCCGTCTCTGGAGCTCCTTTAAGCAGCGCTCTTAATCCCTTCTCCTCGCGCACCAGGAAACAAAGAGGGAAGAAAAAGTCTCTTGCCTCTTCGGCAGGTCCAGACTTTTCCCCGGACTCCCTCCCGCCTAGCTGTGGTGCACTAACTCCCTGCAGGCTGTGTTCCCGCCGCCAACCCCAGTCCTCTCCCTGCGCTCCGACCGAAGCCCGAGCCTCAGCTCCCAGCCCTTCCCGCCCCGGCAGGTGAGCAGACAAGCCTCTCGGGCTGGTGAGTGCCGGTTGGCACCAATCCGCGGCTCCGAAGCTTCCCCCTTACACCACCTTGATGTGAGGCTCATACCCCTTCTCAGCTGTGATATCCTTCTTGCTTGTGGCTCACCAATCAGGGTATGGGTCCTGACTAGACTGCATCTGCACCCCTTTTACCCATGTCACTGTGGCTCCTTCTCTATATCTTTAGTTCAGCAGGTGTTCTGTAGGAGTTGTTCCACGTGTAGGTATATTTCTGGTGTACCTGTGGGGAGGAAGTTGATCTCCGCGTCTTACTCTTCCGCCATCTTCCCGATTCCCCCCAATCTTTTTTTGAACCATACTTTTCATTCTAGTTCTATCCTTAGGAAATCAAGGATAGCATTGGTTTCATTGTCACCTCTGGTCTCTTAGCAGTACTTATCCACAGTCTTCTTTTGCAGGGGATTTTGAGGCTACCAAGGCACAAAGAAGTGATGTGGTTGATTATTAATATCTACAAGAGCAATACCAGGAGGAGTAGTGTCCCTCTTGTCTCATGATTCTCTAACCTCTTTACGTTTTGCTTTTTTTATTGAGGGTACTTGAATGAACTGATGGAACTTGCGACTGAGAAGCAGAAGCTTTCAAGTTCTATCTCTTTGTCAATGGCAAGGCTGCCATGAATGTCAGGAGGAGGCTGAATACTCTAATTCCTCATCCTGATGAAATTACTTTAAAGCATTTTAACTTTGGATTTGAGATTGCTAATTGATGACTTTTTATTATTTTTGTAGGCCGCACTCAGCATATTCGGCATGGTTGGGGGACCACTTCTGGGCTTATTTGCTTTGGGGATTTTGGTTCCCTTTGCCAACTCAATAGTAAGTATTAAAAATGAATATGTGTAAAGCCTACTTTTCCAACTGCAGTAGCGCCTCTGTAATTTTTTCTCAATTGTAAAGATACGGTTCCTTTGATATTTGTCATTAGTGACCTGTCTTGATGTCTTAAATTACTCATATTGACTTTGCTGGGATACACAATGAACGTACTATGCTTTGGGACCCTGCATGTGTGGAACTAAATGGAAACTACCAGAATAATATATATTATGAATATCATATAATTAAATTATATAATAACATGATATTTATAAATAAAATATATTATAGAGTATTATATAACATAACTAAAGGATATATATTATGGAACAATATACAATATGATATATAATAGATACTACAATATATATTATGAATATTATATAACTAAAGGAACAACATTTTGTACGTATCTACTTTTTGCCGTTCTTGAAAATTAATCACTAGGATTTAAAGGAGATGGACAGGCTCAGATATGCACAATTTCAGGGCAGTAGAGCTGAGGATACCTGTGACTAGCCAGAGTACAGTAAAGAGAAGAAATAGGATAAAATCTTCACCACTTTGGTCAGAAAATTTATACTCCTGATATTTAAAGATGTAGCTCCACCAACATGGTTTTAGACCCAAAGGAGTGATTATAACTGGGAATTGTATTCAGAAAGAGGTAATAGCTCATTTCTTCTACATAGACATATCTGTGCTTTGAGGGCAAGTTTTGTTTAGAATAAGTGAAATTGAAATTACTTCTCTGAAATCCAGGAGGAACTCCACTAGTTCAGTCCTGCCGTAAGCTGAGGTTCAGGAAAAGCTGGTAATGTATGTGTGGTTGTTTCAGACAGATGGAGAATAACTGCAGAACTATGACTTTACATTTAGAATTCCATTTTCCTCATGAGGCATTAGGAATTGGTAAGGCAGATACTAATAAGGGCTATTATCATTGTTATTATTGTTAACAATAATTCTCAACAAAGTGTCATATGAAAAGCTAGTTTGGCAGAAATTAATCAAAATGAAAGAGAGCAGTTTGTGTCCACCTCAGAATGTTGAAGCTTTGATGAGATTCTTTGCATTATGAAACACATAGTGGTTTGTTGAGTGCCTGAAATATTAAAAGAAGACTGACTTTTGATTTTTGACATTTATTTCCACCATGAGTTGCCTCCAGAAATGCTATAGCTGACTAGGTCCAACACGCCCTTAGAAGGGGAAGTAAGAACTGTTATTCCTGTCATAATATCTGATCATGATTCTTAAAGAAAGGGGAGAAATTTCACCACAGAGGAAGGGGCTTCCCAGCTCAAGATTTGCTTTCATCTCCATCATTTGGAACTAGGGCTTAAATCATTCAAGGACTGACTGACTGATCAAAACTACTTGGATTACTGGTGAAAAGCAGGCAGGGGAACCCACGTCTTCCAAAGACTGGGAAACCAAATGTCTTCAGAGAGGAAGTCTCCACTTATCTCTAGAGATGGTTTGGTTGTATGTACCATTGCAGTAATTTGTGAAAACAGCTGGCTATTTTCCCCTAATTTTCCTGCAGTACAATTACAGACATGCATGTTGCTACGTAGAGGAATAAATTCTGTGGGTGTTTTCTTCTTCGTATCTGTTGCTGCTCAGATGGCATGCCATTTTTTCACAGATTAAATGAAAATAGAGGGAACAGTTGGCCTGAAGTCAGCTGCATGACTGTTGTAGTTATTGGGTGTAAAGAGACAAGGAGGCCAAAACAGAGTGCTGGCCATGGAAACAGAGTGGAAGGAATGGAATTATGAGACAAAGGAAAAGAAAAATGGGCAGGAATTGGTGATCGGCGAGATAGAGATACGAATTATATGGGGAGTTCCAGAGACCCCAGGGCTTTGGGCTGAGGGACCAGGGACCCGTGCTGCTCTTGGCAAGAGGCAAGGAGCTTACAGGGGAAAAGAGGTTTAGGAGGGGACTTCTGGTAAATTTGGCTTGGACCATGTTGAGCTTAAGCTCCTAATGTTAATTTCCATTTCAGAGCAAACTGTATTATTTTTTTTGAGAAGTACTCCTGTTTTGCAGGGAGCACTTGTGGGTCTGCTGGCTGGATTTACCGTTTCTTTGTGGGTCGGAATTGGAGCTCAACTTTATCCTCCACTTCCTGAGAGAACTATGCCATTAAGCCTGGAAACCTACGGCTGTAACAGCACATACAATGGGACAGATTGGATAACAACCACAGAAGTGCCATTTTCTACCAGTGCTTTTCAAGTATACAACATTGAAAGGTATTGAATTGAGCTTTAGACTGTTGTATTTTTTTAAATGTGTGTGACAGGTAGAGAACCCCAGTTGCTTTTCTTGCCTTCAGTGCTGTGATTTTGCCTAATTCTGAAATGGGGAGAGCCCATGTGGCTTTCTGGCTATGATATTTTGTTCATAAATAGCAAAAAATGCCATATTTTCTTAGTTTCAATAGAAACGTCTACCTCACCTACAGATGCAGAGAAGACTTGAATAGTAACAAAAAAAATTCCTTTATGGGTAACTGCTGATAAATACTGGCTCCAGTTGAATGAAAAAATGCCTCTGTACACTGAAAAACCTTTAAAATGAAAAGTAAAATGATAAAAGACAAATTGCATATATAGTTTTTGAAGTATAGCCTTTACCAACTAAAAGCTACAGTTTATCTAAATATGTTGGATAATTGCTATTTGTTCAGTTTTAAAGATTCCATATCTTTAGAGCATTGGCAATAAGTCACAGCGGTGATCTTCCTGCTAGAGTTTTCAGTTATGCAGTACATTTTTGAGCTTCTGGATATTGATATTGTCTGATTTAATGAAATGATGTAGACCTTTTTTTATATCACTATTTCACTGCACAGTGGATGTGAGGGCAAGACTCCCCTTAGTGGATATATATCAATACATCTCCAGCCTTTAAAGCACAAAACCCATGGATACATTCAAGGAATACAAAGATGAGCCCACTTCCCCTAAAGTATTGCCCCAGTTCCAGCTTGCCTAGAATGAAACCATTGGAGAATCATTCCATTTGAGACAAGACATGGCATCCCCCTCTTAAAATGGACACACTCCTGGGAGAAAGAATGTGACCATACATATAAACATCATTGGTGACTTATGTCCCAGAGGGAATTCAGCAGTGAGAACACTTGTCAGTGGGAGTTCAAGGCTGGTAAACTCTGCATGGGTAGAGAGAAAAGATAGTTTCAGAGCCTGAGGCATGTATGGGGGAAGGTTTGACTAGGTGGGGTGCTGTGGTGAGAGGGGTGCACAGAAATACAGTGAGTAGTCCCGATAAGCATGAATGCAGTAATGTGGGGGGGGCAGTTAGTCAGGAAGTCATTAGAGAGTGAAAAAGGGAGCAATTATTAATTAAGTGTAAGTAGGAGGACGTTGAAGTTGTGCTTTTTGTTTTACAATTTTGCTTAGCATTTGTCCTGATTATGTAAATGGCTCTTTTAATTTAAAAGAGTAAGGCAAATTGGTTATTTGGATTTCTGAAACTATGTGCCTGGTACCATAACAATCACTTTTATACGTTAGCTTATTTATAAAATAACTCAGCTAATAAACAAGAATTTTTGAGCATGAACTATGCACCCGGCACTGGGCTGACCATTTATGTAATATCCATAGACAGTCTTCCGCTCCCATCCACCATGGTTCCTGCCTTCCAGGCAATTATAATCTAGCTGGAGAGAACATGCTACAAGGAACTCAGAACACATGATAAGTATAATAACTAGCTAATAAATAGTTGAAAGTATTTGTTAAAAGAATGATTATAAACAAAGTTGGAGTGTAGATTAGCACAGACTTCAGGATCTACTAATACTTGAAGAATGCAGAAGTTGGCTAGAAGAGAAGGTCTGGAAAGTTATGCTTGTCACAGAAAACGACCAGAAGGGAAGTTGAACAAGAGAATAAACAATTAAACAATGTTGTGAACAGTAGTATTCATAGGCTCTCATGGGATCCAGGAGGAGGAAGAGCCTAACTCTTCCTGGGTGGAAGATGCTTCTTAGAGAAGTATTCCATGAACTGGAGCTACTCAGGTGAACGGGATTGGGCAGTGGGGACAAAAGGAAGATGGAGTGTATGTTGCAGAATGAAGGCAACATATGCAGAGGCATGAAGGCCTAAAGCCACATGGCATCTTAGGAAATCATGCATAGTTCAGTATGGCTAGAGTCCAAGGGGAGTGAACGCACAGCTAAAGGTGAAGTAAGATACGTTTTGGTTGCCTAGGTATTGGGTTTCAATTACTCAGATTCAGTTTTTATTTAAGTTTCTAGTACTTGATGGGTACATATTGGTAGCTTGTTGTGCTTTTAACTTGCATTTCCCTTATGATTAATGAAGTTCAATACCTTTTTACATGTTTATTGGCCATTCGTATAACTACTTTTGTGACTTGTCTGTTGAAATCTTTGGTCCATTTTTAAATGGGTTCTCTGTCCTTTTATTATTTATTTAGGATTTCTTGATATATTCTAGATTCAAGATAAGTTTTGAAAATATTTTTCTCCCACTCTCTGGCTTGCCTTTTTGCTCTCTTAGTGATGCTTTTTTTTTTTTTTTTTTTTTTTCCTTGCGTTATGCGGGCCTCTCACTGTTGTGGCCTCTCCCATCTGCGGAGCACAGGCTCCGGACGCGCAGGCTCAGCGGCCATGGCTCACGGGCCCAGCCGCTCCGCGGCATGTGGGATCTTCCCGAAACGGGGCACGAACCCGCGTCTCCTGCATCGGCAGGCGGACTCTCAAGCACTGCGCCACCAGGGAAGCCCTTAGTGATGCTTTTTAGTGGTCAGATTTTCTTAATTTTAATTGAGTTCAACTTATCAGTCTTTTCCTATATGGTTAGTCCTTCGTGAATTCCTTTTAAGAAATCTTTGCCTACCCTGAGGTCATAAAGCTATTCCTCTATTTTTTTATTTAAAAGCTTTCTTGTTCACCATTTCCATTTGGGAAATGTAATCCACTTCAGAATTGATTTCAAGTGATCAAGATTCGTTTTTTCCCATATGGATATTCATTTTTTTTGGACTAGAAGAACCGTTTTTTTGTTGTTGTTTTTTTTTCATAACTCACACACACACACCGTATTTTATTTTTACAAGAGATAAACTGACACCAAGCATTGTAAATGGATGGCCACAACAAAAGCAACAATGATTGCAATTACCAAACACGAAACACACTCATACTATGTCATAATATTGACATTCAGTCCAGTAATCCTCCACTGTAACAGCTCCTTTACTTTGCAGTGAAAATTGATTTGTATATTTTTTGCCTCTGAGTCCTTGTGGGATTTTTTTTTAATTCAAACAGAAAGTCACAAAAATTATAATCATCCTCATCAGTTCACTCAGTCCCATATAATTAATTTTTTTTTTCATCTTGATCTTTTGTTAGCACTTTTATGAATTCATCAGTTTTCCATTAGAGTTCTGAAAATGCTTATTCATTCAGTTCAGCAGTTTAGTCAGTTACCAGAAACCTGTACTTGTCAGAGTTTTTTCCATGAATTCCTTGAAGATGAAACCCTTTTATAGGAAAATTTTTGCGAAAGCATCAGAGTACACCCAGAACTGTCTGTAAATGACAAAAGACTTAAAAATGGATATTCTATTAACCAAGCACCATTTGTTGAACAGAGCCTCCTTTTACCCCACTTTGCAATGCAGTGGCAACTTTGGCATAAACCAAATGTCTATTTTTCTGTGGGTCTGTTTTTCAGTTATCTATTTGGTTCTATTTTGTCTGTCTTTGGCCCAATATATCACATTATCTTAATTTAACTAGCTCACCTCTGTTTTTCCCTTCTTTCTGGGATGTTGGCTTCTCAAGTTCTAACTGCCATGATCTCTCTGAGGTCTTCAAAAACCTGCCTCCTCCCATTTCCCAGTTTTCATATTTTGTTCTTGGCAGGATGGTGGATCTACTCTATCAAAGCTGAAAGTGGAATCCTAGAGCAATTGTTTTAGAAGCAGATCAGGTCATGTCACTCCTCCACTTAAAATTCTGCATGTGCCCTCCAAGTTCATCCATGTTGCTGCACATGGAAGTGAAATAAGTCATACAAAGACAGATGCTGTATGATATCGCTTATATGTGGAATCTAAAAAACATAACATACTAGTGACTGTAACAAAAAAGAAGCAGACTCACAGATATAGAGAACATACTGGTGGTTGCCAGTGGGGAGAGGGGCAATATAGGGGTAGGGGATTAAGAGTTACAAACTGTTAGTTATAAAATAAGCTACAAGGTTATATTGTACAACACGGGGAGTATAGCCAATATTTTATAATGAATATAAATGGAGTATAACCTTTAAAACTTATGAATCACTATATTGTACACCTGTAACATATAATATTACACATCAACTCTAATAAAATATAAATTTAAAAGATGCAAATAAAATAAAATAATAAAAATACTGCAGTGTGTGCCGCTATCCAGAGAGTAAGATCCAAACTCATCCAAGTCCTACGAAAAGACCTCTAACTCATCTTGTACCATTCTATATCTCGTTCGTTATGCTACCGTCTGCTGGTGTTTACCTCTCTCTGGAATGCTTTCTCAAGAACTTCTGTTATTCAGATCTCAGTTCAAATGTCTCTTCTTCACAAAGACTTTCCCTGACCACTCCTTGTAGTGTAGTTCCTTTTTTCTACCCTGTTAGTGTCACATTACCTTGTTTCATTTTCCTTGTATACTTTCCACCAGTGGGAATTATTACGTTTATTAATTTGTTTACTTGTTCATTACATTTCTCTATTAGAATGTAAACTTTCTGAGGGCAGGAACAACCTTATCCAGCTTTTTTATGGCAGACTTTCCAATAACAAGAACAGTACCTGGGACACAAAGCAGAGTTGAATGAATAAACATGGACATTTAGTATTCTAGTATGTGGTTAAGATTAAGTCATACTTTTAATTCCTGATCCAATAAGATAAAATTGGAACAGCAGATGTGGACATTAAAAACATGATTAAATATTATATTTTGACTTTGCCATGACGTTTATTGACACATACTGTTAGCTGCTAGTAGCATGCATGAAATCTTACGGTTATGCTTTTGCTCTCTCTTAGGACTCCACTGATGGATAACTGGTATTCTTTATCATATCTGTACTTCAGTACTGTTGGAACTTTGGTAACGGTATTTGTGGGAATGCTTATCAGTTTATCAACAGGTAACTAAACATTAGTATTGCTGTATTACCGTTACATTAGTTTTTACTATATCTGTTTTATAAGTATTTATGTTATTTTACTATAGTCCTAACAACTAGTTTAATTATTTGTTCCATTTCACTCATGGGAAATTTTACGGCCTGGTCTTGAAAACAGAAGACCCACCTCAGTTTGAATCTTTGTTATGCCATTTATTAGCTGAAAGAACTTATAGCTACTACATAGCTACTCTGAGCCTTAGCTATCCTATGTATAAAATGAGGATAATAATTGACCTGCCTATCTCACAGGTCTCTGTAAGATAAAAATAAAATGCTTGAAGAAATTGTGTATAGCTACTACAATGCTAGGGATTTTACACATACCATTACAATAGCTCTGTGCCATGATCGTCTCATTGTCCTGCACTGACGCTTTGTAAAGAAGTATACACATGTAAGGAATAATAATTACGATCTTTATATCTAAACATAGTGTGAAGCCTTTTCTCAGATGTTCATAAACTTTAAAAAAATAATTTTTAAAGGAAATCAAGCCAATAATACACATAGCATACACAGCTCTCTGGGATTGCCATAGAACTGTTACCCTGGGACTTCATTTTGTCCTCGTTCTGTGAATTCTCTTGGTCTCCCTCCAGTGTTGGATTCCCTGCTGCCTGTATCCCATTACTCCTAATTCTTGTTTACACCCTTAACTGAATGGGGCACATCCTATAGCACATTCTTGAGAAAGGGTGGACAAGAGATCTTGGAAACATTGCATAGCTGAAAAAACAAAGCCTTTAATTTCTCCTTATGCTTGATAATTGCTGATAATTTGAGTAGAGAATCCTAGGTTGAGAGTAACTTTCTTGTTCCTGGAGGCTGTGTTACTTCTCTTCAACTTGCCTTGTTGCTGTTGAGAATACCATTGCCCTGCTGCCTGCAGCCCGTTCGCATGTGACCCATTTCACAATGACTGCCTTGCCCTAGCCTCTCAGGAGGGTTTCAGTCTGAAGACCCATGTCCTGCAGTTCTAGGGCACTTTCCTATATTATTTCTTTTGTAATTTCCTGCCATTTTCTGTTTTCTCTTTCTGGAAACTCCTGTTAGTCAAATGTTTTAAACTTGGACAGTCCTTCTGATTTTCTTATCTTTTCTCTCCTATTTTCCATCTCTGTGTCTCTTAGGTTTACTACATGGATTATTTTTAAAATGACTTTTCCAGTAATTTTCAAAGGAGTGCTCTGATTCACTTTTGAGAATACTCTGTAAGGGAAGGAGGGCAGGTAGAGGCTATTGCAGTAGCCCACGTGAGCAATCACGTGGCTTGGAGCAGGGCAGTAGTGTGGAGTTAGGGAGAAGTGCTGGGCTCCCTAATTTCCTACGTTTCCTCACACATACACATCCAGAGCAACCAAGCAGGGGGAGGCAGCTTCCCTGCCTTCTTTATCCAATGTGTTATGACTAGTCAGAAATCCTATAATTTGTCCAAGTATGCCTGATGTCTTTGTTTGCTTTATGCTGTAAATCTACCAGCATGGTGCTACTTTATAGAATTCTACCATCTCTCATTGTTTTTTTGGACCTGGATAGCCCTGTCTTTGAAACTTCTGTGATACTTATATCACAGGATGTGTATTTATAATTAATAAATTATATTAATAACTAGTGGTGATATTAATATAATTGTATCAATGATTATATTAACATTATATAATTATAATTATTTTAGACATTACAATTTATAATTATTGTAAACTTATAATAATGTTTGTAGCTATTTGTTACCTCTCAAACAGTTGTTTAAACTATTCCCTTTCTTTTCAAAAAGGACTATGCTTTTTCTCGTAAGTAAAATTTCCAGCACAGTCGGTTTACTCTCTTATCTGTTGTGATATATTTTAAGACAGATCTTAAACTTTTCTCACCAATAACCCAACTGTTCAGATCTGGAACACACCTAACCAGTCTCCTTTTCCTATTTGACCTTTGGTCCTTTTTCAACCCTTTTTTTTTTTTTTCCTTTAAAAAGATGGGAGTGTCAGAGTACTCCCTCTGAGTGCTCCTTTTTTCCCCACTTAAATACTTTGATTCTGATAACCTTCTACAGCTTTATCTTTTGCTTTAAAAAGTGAAGGTGAACAGGCATCCAGTGATTAAAAAACACTTCAACTTCATTAACCTCATATATAACTTATTCCTACTTCATACCATCAGTGAGAACCTTGCAAAAAAAGTCTAGAAGCATAAAATCCTGATGCTCCTTGGGAAATATATTTAAAGATCTACTGTAGGATACTAGGAACATGTAGGAATTCAGGCCAAACAGACTTGGTTGGCATTTCAGCTTCACCTAATCACAGATGGTGCACCATGAATGTGTCTCTTCACTGGTAAAGTGGGGTAAATATTTTCCTACCTAGACTATGAGCTATGAGTGCAGTGATTATTTTATTCATCTCTGTCTCTCCAGCACCTGGTAGAGTCTCTAGAACATGGTAGGCACTCAACAATATTGAATGAATTAATTTAAGGTTGAACCCATCTCCTGAGCAACAGAGGTTCCCTTAATTAAAAATCTAGTATTTATACTAAAATGGTGTCTCTCAAACTTTAGAGGGCAGAAGAATCACCTTGGAAATTTGGTAAAAATCAGGACTCAGTGGCTTCACCCACAGAGGTTCTAATTGGGTCAGTCCAGGTTGGAATCCAGGAATCTGCATGTTCAGTACATCTCCTAGGTGCTTTGGATAGAGGTAGTTGGAGAACAACTCTTTGAGATACACAGTTTTAAAAGCCTCCTCTCTGATTCACAAATAAAATACCGAGCCAAAGAATAATTTTTGTAGAGCTAAACTTTAGGGAAGAGAATTTGGATCAGACACCTATCATCATACTGGTTTTCATTTAAATAATTTGTCCAACAATTCATAATTTCCTGCATTTCTTCACACATTCATAGCCACTAAACTGGGGAAGGGCAACGCCATCAAGCAGAGGTTTGATATTTTATTGGTAGATCATGAAGGATGCATTTAAACCAGTTTTCCTACCAGTATTGGGCCAGATGACTCTTCCCTAGTTGATACCAGATGAGACAGTTGGCTTGCATTTAAGAATCACCTTATTTATCTTTAAACACTAGACTCATATGTATCAGTGACAGGCTTGCAGAATCTGAGACTGACTGAGGGAAGAGAAATGGTAGGCTAAGTCTCCAGCACTATTTAAATGACTCTTTCTCTTTGTGTTTTATAAGTGCATAGAAGTGAATGTGCCCAAGTTAAATGTGTGTATGATGGTCCATCACTGGGTAGTTACAGATATCTTTTTAACAATGTAAATAACCTATGTTTTTCAGGAGGAAGAAAACAAAACATAGACCCCAGATTCCTACTAACCAAAGAGGACTTTTTATCCAATTTTGACATTTTTAAGAAAGTGAGTTGGCTTTCTTTTTCCTTAAATTAGTAAGACTGTGCTTTTATCACCAGGACAGAATACTAGTTACTCCTTAGACTTTCTTTTGGACGAGGAAGGTATTTGCCTTCCTTTTTTTAATGTTTATCTCTGCCTCAATAGACTATGAAGCTGATTTAGAGAAAGAAAAGTAGTAGTAACAATTATTTAGAGTTGAACAAACAGTTTCTTTTTTCTAATCACCATGTTAACATTTTCTTTTAGAAGAAGCAAGTTTTAGACTATAAATCTCATCCAATAGAAGATGGTGGAACCGATAATCCTGGCTTCAACCATATTGAATTGAACTGCACAGATCAAAGTGGCAAGATCAATGGGACTCGTTTGTGAAGCAGCTGTGATGCTAAATTATCTTAAACAGTGTCCCAGTTTTATATGTTTTTTAAGATAATTGGATCAGGTTTAGAATTTTTTTTGTCCTATCATGAGTGTTTTGGGGGAACTTTGGGGGGGTATACATTTTTGTTAAAGCAAATTTTGACTTTTACTTTCTATACTCATTAATTGATGCTACTCTGAATGTAAGAGTTTCAGCATCAGTATTTTCCTCTATCTCTCTACAATTATTTCAGTGAAGCTGTAGTTGTGAAAGTTTTGAAAGTTGTGACTACATATGTGCTGAAAAGCTAATACACACATATACACACATACTCGATGGTCAAAAGCATATTCTTAAATTAGGGCATCATTAAAAATATTTCCCTGCATTTGGTGCTAGCATATATTTTGGAGTTTGCTGAAATCATAATTAATATTGAAAAGGACCTTTCTCCCTCCTACCACATACTCTATTCTTAGGGAGCAATGAAGTGACAGGTCTGTGCCGTCTCCATCTTTGCTTCTCATCAACCCCTGTCAGCCCAGGGCACGTTTAATCTTGGAATTGATTCTGGCTCGGGAGGGTGGTAATCAAGAAGCATCCTGTTTGGGACAGAACATGGGCCCAATGGTCAAGGTCTTTTTGGTGCTATGCGTCTCTTGTGCCTTTTTGCTTGTTAACTACAGTTCCCGGCCATTGGCTGCTTTTATTGCCTTTCTTAGACTCTGGTTCTTATCTGGATTCCTGGTTTCTCACCCACTAACTTTGGTTTTGTTGCACATATTACCTTTGCTCGCCTTCCTGATTTCCTGTTCACTCTATTGCCTTGGGCTTGTGTATGTCTTGAGACACCCAATGTGAATCATTCTACCCCAGATCCTGGTTCACTGCGTCCTGGCCTATGAATATAAACTCCCGTGAGCCTTATACTGACCAAAGTACTTTCAGCTAGGTACTTACAGATTTGGTGGTCCAAGAACATTTACACAATTAAAAATGGGTAAGCTCTGTGGAATTAGATGATTCCATTGAATGCTGTGGAGCTGAATGTCAACTAATTTGCAATGATTTAAATTTAAATGTACATATGCTTATAAATGATTCACTCTGTTATAAAGCAGAAACTAACACACCATTGTAAAGCAATTATACCCCAATAAAGATGTTAAAAAATAAAAAAATAATAAAATAAATGTACATATGCTTAGACATATTGAATTCCAATGTATCCACCTGGTTGATGAGCTAAATTACATAGGCAAACACTACTATTTTTGTTTAGTGTCCGGAATTACTGAATATATGCTATGTTCCATGCTTTAAAATTTCAAGTAGCAATCTCAAAGTTTATTTTGTTTATTTTCCTACATCTCTAGCTAAGACTTTGGTTACAGGCTTTCATCAATAACTTATTTTTTTTCTACAGTTCACACATTAGATACTGTTTAGAAGGGTTTTTTTTAAGCATTACACTGTTTTAAAGTAATAATGTGTGAAACATTTAGTTACATTAAAATATTTTATGATTAAATAATTTTTGCTTATTGTCTGATATTTAGGTGAGCATGCTGTACAGAGGTTGGCAATTAAAAACATTAAGAAATGTTTTTAATGTTAATGTTTTTAATGTTTTATTCATGTTATTAAGAAACATTAATAAAAAATAAGAAATAGCATTAATCTAAACCAAATAGGTTTATACATTTAAATTAATGATATATTCACATATTTTCTATGTGTATAGTTGTTATCTTTTAATCAACATATTTGTAAGCATCCATCAAACTTTGTAACTCTTTCTATGATTTTTTAATGAGTAGGAAGATATAATCTTATTTGTTTTATGTGAGTGTGATTTGAACAATTGTTATTTATTTAGTAATTCTAAATGCACATGTGTGTACTTTCCTTCAATTTTGGAAATCAAAATCAGGTTATTTAAATAATTTTTTCTCTTTTCTGACTGCCAAGGAGTTATGGAATATATTCTTTTTTTTTTTTTTTTT
>NW_006792108.1:1198125-1201247 GCF_000442215.2 Lipotes vexillifer | reverse complement strand
GGACGCGCAGGCCCAGCGGCCATGGCTCACGGGCCCAGCCGCTCCGCGGCATGTGGGATCCTCCCGAAACGGGGCACGAACCCGCGCCTCCTGCATCGGCAGGCGGACCCTCAAGCACTGCGCCACCAGGGAAGCCCTGCCCTATATTCTTAATGAGAAATATAATACTTCCATTCTCGTCCACTTTCTTTTAGGAAAATATGTCTTTGTGACATTAGGAATTGTTGCTATTTTACTTTTAGAGAGTACCAGATTTCTATCTTAAGAAATCAAAGTAATGTTACTATTAATTATTAAAAATTATTTGTCTTATCTAAATCTTTGGGTTAAACCAAATAAAGGTAAAATGTTAATGTAAATTTAAAAATCTAATGTTCTTAATTATTTTGAATCACAACAATGCTAATGGGAGGGAAAAGCCACATAAGTTACCTATTTCTTTTGCCACTAGTAAGTTGTATGACCTTGAATTTATCCTTAATCTCTTCTAATGATGGAACTTAACACTAAACACGTACCTACATCACAAAAATAATGTGACCATCAAAGATCAGATAGTGCTTTATTAATTCAAATAGTGTTACTTAAAATTTCAATTGAAATAGATTGGGAGTCAAAATTCCTTCTCTGAGGAAGTGTCTGTGTCCCACTTTTTGTGGTGAGCCTTGGGATGGCGGCAGCAAAACCACCATAGATTTGTGGGATTTGAGAGAAACAGCAAAACCTGTGCCCCATCTCCTGCTTAGAGCTGAGAGCCACAAGACCCCAGTAAATACACAGCTGAATGGTGTATCTGGGCAGGCATATGACCTTGGGGTGTTAGACTTTACCATGGTTTATAAGCACAGAAGCAGAAATTACTGCATGAAATGTCTAGGTGACTAGGATTTTAGCCTCACAGTTTCGTACAACCTAGTGTAGTGTAAGAGCAGTATGGAGGGAAAGAAGGAAACCAATAGGGGAATTAGGCTCAAACAGGCGGAGACCGGCTGAGATTGACAAGTATTTTATGGTTTCCGAACAGAAGATGAATATTAAAAGCTTAGACAATTAAAAAAAAGAACCTAGGCAGATGGGGGAGTGAGGATGGGAAGAAGTATTATTCCCTTTTATAGCAAGTAGTCAATACTGTAGCTAAAAATTGATTTCAATCTCTTAGTGCTTTTCATGATCTCTCTTCTTAAACTTAGTCATCTTTGTTCACTGCTGTATTCTGAGCGTCTAGATCAAGAGCCTGGCCACAAATCTACAAAATTACTGCCTCTTAGAGTTTTCATCCACTTATTTGTTTGTTTTTAAATGAAAGTCACAGGTTTGATTCCCTGAGAAGCAGAGTCTGACACGGAGTTTGGTGTGCTTAATGTTTATTAAGGGGCGCCTTTAGGATCCACACCTGTGGAAGAAAGGCAAGAGACCTGTGGAAGGAAGACGAGAGACGCAGGTTTGGGCAGAGGTGGAAGTTGAGCTGTAATGCCAATCCAAGGATGGTCTCCCCACAGAGACTCTGAAGTGCGGGGAGTTAACTTCAGAGTTAACCCCATTGGGCCAAGGTAGTCAGGCTTTCACATCCCAGTGTCAACCAGTCGTCGATGTGGGTAGGCACAGGAAGGGGCGTGGTCTTGGACCACGTGATCCTCTGTAATAAGGCCTTCCCAAAGAGCTGAGAGGTGGAAGGTGTCTGCTGTAGCCCTCCCAACGGCAGAGGCTAGCAGTCCTTCACTGAAGGGGGATCTCGGCAGTGTACTACGGTGTCCACTTCACAAGGTAAGTGCATTTTAGAGACGTTAAATCATTTGATCCAAGGTTAGATACCTTGGATCTGAAGTTAGTTTTGTCTGACGCCAAAGCCCATGACCTTGATATTTTGCTCTATTGAACGTGTTGATGTAAGCTCACTCCTAAATTGGTGAGGGTGGGGCTTGGAGTTAGGAGGGCTTATTCTCAGGCTTCTGAGATACAAAGTGCAAGTCAAAGTGGCAGACCTCTGTGTGGCCCTGACCCACTCCTTTAACCAACGCCCACTGCTCTGCTCAGCAAGGAAACTGCAGTGACAGTGCTTTGTATTAAATATGATTAACTGATAACTGATAACTATTACAGTTTGAAATTGCTACCCACCGACCTTTCTACCAGGGTAATATTCTTTAAAATATTATACAGTCAGATAAAACTGAACAATTCAGCTTGCATTGTGGAGTGTATTCAAATTATGGCAAAATGTTGAGTAGATCCGTGGTTTTCAATGTGTGGTTCCCAGCCAACAGTATCAACACCACCTGGGTACTTGTAGCAATTGAAATTCTTGGGCCTACCTTAGAACTCCTGAATCAGAAAAGGTAGTGGTCGGGTTCAGGTGATTCTAATACAAGCTAGAGTTAGTTTGAGAAATACTGGACTAGATAGTGATAATTAGTAGGAAAAAGAAACTGGATTTGCAATAGCAAATAAACTGTATATAAGTGTTTCCTTTAAAAATGGTTTGAATATTTCCTCTATTTGTTCACTGGATTTGCTTTGCATATTGGACCCCAGCCCTTCTAAATGATCACAAATTCCTAATTAGTGAGGTCTGAATTAATGAAAGTTAAAGATTACCTCCTTGAGGGCTAAGGTCTAGGCAAGCTGAGTGCAGCTGTGCATAGGGTCCCACTGATAACACCTTTAGTATTTACCCCTCCCTGCCAGGATATTAATGGGCTCCAAATTGAATACTTCAAGTATTTAAAACCACTCATGCCATAGAAACATTATTCAGCAAGCTTCCTTATTTTTTTTTGTTGAAAATATTATAAAATTGGTGTCTAAAACCAGATAGTCAATGGGTGATCTGGGGAAATTACTCAGTATCCCTGGGAAAACAATAGCTGGGCTTAAGTGGGTTTAACTTCTTTACTAAGAGGATTGTATGAATTGAGGTTTTACACTTGGCTCTTTCTTGTTGAAATTTATTTACAGGAAAATGAGTTAACACTGATTGCATCCTATAAGCACTAAATACTTGCCGCTCTGTAAGGCACTGGGGAAAGTGAGGGCGGGGTTCTTGATTTCTATCACTGACAAGCTCTCTGGGGATATAGACAGATATGCATGCACCAGTGGAGGAATAACACATGGGGAAAGAG